>NW_027070029.1:10470-154825 GCF_002906115.3 Quercus suber
TTCTTTTATAGTTTTCATCTTCCTATCTCCTGCTTCCATCTGTTGATCGTCTATTTGCTTTTCTTCTGGTTGTCCGTCCCATCAGAGGCCTTATCGGCACTCAAGTGGCTCACTCTAACCAACGTTATCCTGCCAAGGGGTTACCTCCCCATTAATGCGGTCAGGGGGGTTGGTTGAATGCATTCAATGCGATAGTGACAGCTTACTTTGGGGTTAACCTCTCCCCAAAATCACCTTTGTCAGGCCGAGGACAAGGTATCCTCGGCGTGGATCCAGGAGAATAAGCTTCCCCCCCTTCTCCTCAGGAATAGCTTGTGATCCTCGGCATGGGCCTTGGCCCCGCTATATGATGGGCCGAGGCTATCAGGCCCACGGACCCCACAGGTTAAATACTAGTTTCATATAATAGGTTATGTATGGGATTAATTTTTTAATTTTTTTTAATTTGTCGAAGGAATAGAATGGATAATTCATAAATGAAAGGAATGAAACATGGCAAATATTTTCTTAGTGTGTTTAGGAGTTTATAAAAGGAGGGGTATTTTTTAAATGTGTTTAGGAGTTTATAAAAGGAGGGATGAAAAAAGAAAAAAAAAAGAAGAAATATGTATATTTATTAATATATCGTACTCATTTTATTTGTTTCCCCCCCTAAACAAGGATACAATTGGTATTTCACCTTTATTTCATTAAAAAATAAGTGCTCCTTTTGGGAGAAATTCTTATAGGGGAATGGAGTCATTTTATTCATTTCCATTAAAATTCCAAATAGAGAAATAGATGAAATATTCTTAAGATAATCAATTCATTTTCCCTTGGTACCTATTGTTTTTTATGCATCCAATATTTCACTCACATTATATGGGTCCCATAAGTGGATGAGATTCATATGTTATGAGTGTGATTTGCATGCATTCGAAACATTAGATATTACATATGAAATTTACATATTGTGAGTGTGGCATTGCATGCATTCAAAAGGATCAAGACACTAGATACTTTTTTCCTCTTAAAGGGATTGTAACCTTGGAAGCACATTGGATTTTGTATCCTTGGAATAAAGTTATAAATGAACCAAGTTGTTTACGAATAGCTCGGGTTCGACTCAAAAAATTAAGCTTGTTTATATTTTTTTATTTAGCAAATCAGCCAAGCTCAAGCCAAACTTTAGGCTTGATTATAAAACAAGCCAAGTTTAAAAATAATTATGTTTAAACTAGGCTCAAGCTTAGACTTAATTTAGGGGTGTGTAGTGAACCCGTCAAAACCGACCTGATCCAATCCAATCCGCCAGGTTGGGTTGGTTTTTAAGGGATGATGGGTTGGGTTGGGTTATAAATTTTTTTTTAATAGTGTGTTGGGTTGAGTTCAGGTTATAAGATTCACAAATTCGCCTAACTCGACCTAACCCCGACTCACTTATATTTAATATATATTCAAAATTAAAAAAATATATTATACAATTTTTTAATTTACTTTTTTGCCATTTTTCCTAAATAAAACCCAAACCCCAAGTTCTCTCATAAAGTTTGTGTTTGTTTAGTGTAACGCGGGGAAAATAGTTAACTAACTTTTTTTTTCTAACTATCTAGTTAGTTGTTCCGGTTTCTAAACTATATTACTTACTAGCATTTCGAGTCTCTTAGACTCGATTTTGGCCAGTAAATCGAGTTTCAATAACTTGATTTCGATGGTCTGATGTGGCGTATTTTTCCACGTGGAGACCACCTAAAAATCGAGTCTTAAAAACTCGATTTACAATTCAAAAAATTTTGAAAAAGTTTCCAGTCTCCCACGCACAAGCCAAAATACCCAAAAAAAATACAATCAGATCACAGAGTGTTTCAAATTTTCCAGTCTCCCACGCACAAGCCAAAATACCCAAAAAAAAAAAAAAAAAAAAAAAAAAAAAAAAAAAAAAAAAAAAAAAAAAACACAACACACAAACTCAAAGAAGTGAGACAGTGAGAAATGAAATGACACACAACAACAATCCAAAGACCCATGAGATTGAAATGACAAAGTGAAATCAAATTGCACAGAGACCACAAACCCAAAGATCTATGAAACAAAAACAAAGAGGACAGAAAGACAGAGAGAAGAGAGACCGAAAATCAAACTTGAGAGAGATAGATCAACTTGCAAAAGAGGTGAGACAACGACCTTGCAACAGTAGACCTTAAATGAAGAGCGAAGAGTTTGAAAGGGTTTGACAAATCTGAACTAACCAAGTGGCAAGACCTAAACGGCCACTGAATTGAAGGCTGAAACTTAAAAGGCTTGACAGATCTGGAGTTAAAAAAAATAAAAACTTTAGTGTTTACATAATGGGAGGGTCAGGTTCTACATAAACCCCAAGGCCCGAGACTCGACCCAAAAACATGGTTTTTCAAGACCCATGAACTGCCACTCAACCGCCTTTGCCACTGAAGCCATCCACAAGCCACCAAGTCAACCGAGTGGATTAGGTTTTCCGAGTCCATGGACACCCCTAGATACGACAAAATAGCAATTCCTAAAAAAATTATGACATGATACAGTGGGGACATGATGATTCAAGATTGGAGTTGAGAAAAGAGATCCTTGAATTGACAATTCAACAAAACAAATTGGAAATTGCACACAAGTGAGAGAAAATTAAACAAAGAAGAGAATCAAACATAATGAACAAGAAAGAAAATGGGAGAGGAAGTGATAGTTGAGAAGTGGGGATCACCAATGAGCAGGGACGAGAATTGATGAGCTTTGAGAGCAACACCAATAAATTTCAAGTGGCGTCAATCTAACCGGGTGACAATCAATCTGAGTGGCCAGAGTGCACCTCAAATGAGAGAGAGGACTGAGAAAGTTCAAGGGTGAAAAAGAGGACCGCATTTTTTTTTTTTTTTGGGTATATTACAACCACCTCCCTCAAGATTTTAGGGAATGACATTGTCCCCCCTTCCTAAAAAAATACTGAAGAAATGACAGTCAATCCCAAAACATAAAATTTGAACTAACAACGTTAACAGCTGTTTAAATTTTTCTATGGATGAACCTGCCCCTTGTTTAAACACAACATTCCTATGTTATACATGATTTATTGATGAAATTAGCATTTTGTCCTCGGTTTAGATATTTCTCTCCCAGTCTTCCACATTTTTTGGAAAAAGGGGAAAAAACTCATCTCTCTCTCTCTCTCTCTCTCTCTGCTGTTGAGTGCAATTTACCATTTCTGCACAACACATATTGGTTCTCATATAGATTTCTAGGTTCTCGTATTCCTCTTTTGTCTCTTGCCACTCAATTAAGCAAATATCAAAGGTTGTGTTGAAGGACTACTAAACCAAATCTTCTTTTTCTTCCAATTTCAAGGAAGTTTCAATTCCATTAAAACCAAGGCTTTGCTACTTCACCAAAAATTTTCAATAAAAAAAGTTATCTCAAACAAAATTCAAACCACACCCTACCTGGCCAAAAAGCAGAGAACACATTTCAATAAATTATCAGCAACAACCCCACAAGATTCTTGTGGCTCTCAAGATCTCATGAGACCCATAAGGTCTTGGGTTCAAAACTCCAAACCAACATCTTGGGACCACCCTCAAGTGATTCCTTCCTGTAGTTACCTGGTGGTATAGGACGATGGGACTACACACCTAAGAGAATAGCCAGGCTCTTAAAGAGCTCTAGAAACCCACATTAGGGGGAAAAATGTTAATTACCAGCAGCTACATGCACCACAAATCCACTTCACCATTAGATAAAACTACAAAATTTATGGAACCAACTAAAAGGGAAAAAATATATATTCATCTAAAATGCATCAAGTAATGGCCCTACATAGTTATTATTGTAATCTGAAGAGACAAAAAACTCAAATAAAGAGAAAGGGAGATTTGGATTAAACCAATCCCATCGCATTCTATTTCTCAACAAAGAATCCAAAAGTCCTAAAAAACTTCTCCATAGATACCGGATATTGAGAACAAAAACCCACGTCCATCTAGACCACATTTCTCAAAATCAACCTGCATCTATCTCCTTGTTTTAGATCTAGGTTCCCTCACTCAATTATGGAAGGAGGTGTTTATTAGAATTTCAAATGTTGTAAGGTGTTTTAGGTTGCTCTCAGATAGGGCGAAGATTATTTTGTTCAAAAGTGTTGTAAATTGTGAAAAAGTGAGATGAAGGGTTATACAAGAGCTCATAAATATGAGAAAAGGAGCTTGAATGTTTAAAATTAACCCAAAAAGTTGCTTGATTGACCATGGTTATGTCAAAGGGAATCTTCATAAATAAAAAATAAAAAAAAATGAATAATTTGTTGACGTTGGGACAAGACTGTATTTCTTTCTCACAAATCTCAAGGAGGGGAGTGCCACTTTGAGTTAAATTAGGGGAAGGGAGAATCATTCCTTGAAACCTTGAGGGAGATTAGTGTAATTTACCCTTTTTTCATTCAACCAAACATTTGAGCAACTTCCAAATATTTGTTTTTGTCAATCACCTGCACAAAACTTTCTAAATCAAACACCAAATCAACCTACAATTAAACATCGCAAGTGCCAAAAACCACAGTAAAACTCATTTCAAAGTAAATTTAAACCCAAGGGGTACAGATAAAAAGGCCAAATAATAAATTGTTGTTGAACAAGAAATCACCTACGCCCAAATTGCCACCATCTAATCAACTACCACTATTTAGCGACTATTGATAACCCTAAAGAAATGCTCAAGCCAAGAACACCACGACAAAACCAAAAATAGAAATGAAAATAAAAAAACAACCGCTAACACCACAACCATCCATCACCAACCAAAAGCCCAACAAAGGCTGTCCATTCAACCTATCAACCCAAAAAATCGAACCCAACCCAACCAAAGGCATTTTCGTTAGTTGGGGGATTGGGTTGGAATTTTCTTTTAACTCTCAAGCTAGGTTGAGTTCAATTTGATAGTTTTTCAACCCATCTAATCTAACCTGACCACCATATATATAAGTTTATTTTATTACTCATATAAGTTTATTTTGGTCTTTTGAGAACTAGTCTTAATAAATTTTTAGATTTTGAAACATAATTTGGGCATTCTATGTGAAAATCTATTGGAAATGTGCTTAAAAAGTTTATGTAAGTCCAAATTTTTACAAAGTATGAAACATGTAAGCACAACCCACCGATCCAATTCAACCTAACCCAATACGGGTTGGGTCAAGTAGGTTTCGACAAATGTTTGGGTGGGAATTTCTAAACCCGACAAGATCAAGTTAGGTTGAAAAAAACCCTCTAACCCATGCACGCCCCTAGGCCCAATAGCCCGAGAGAAGAGATGAAGATCAAGTCATCATCCAATCAACTACCACTATTTAGCGACTATTGATAACCCTAAAGAAATGCACAAGCCAAGAACACCACTGCAAAACCAAAAATAGAAATGAAATAAAAAAGCAACCGCTAACACCACAACCATCCATCGCCCAAGCCCAGTCGGCCATTGAGTCCCATCACCAACCAAAAGTGCCAACCTACGTTGGCAAGCCCAACAAAGGCTGTTCATCCAACCTATCAACCCAAAAAATCTAACCCAACCCAACTAAAGGTGTTTTTGTTAGTTGGTGGATTGGGTTGGAATTTTCTTTTAACTCTCGAGCTGGGTTGAGTTCAGGTTGATAGTTTTCCAACCCATCTAATCTAACCTAACCACCATATATATAAGTTTATTTTATTACTCATATAAATTTATTTTGGTCTTTGGAGAATTAGTCTTAATAAATTTTTAGATTTTGGAACATAATTTAGGCATTCTATGTGAAAATCAATTGGAAAACGTGCTTAAAAAGTTTATGAAAGTCCAAATTTTTACAAAATATGAAACATGTAAGCACAACCCACTGATCCAATTCAACCCAACCCAGTATAAGTTGGATCAAGTAGGTTTCTACAAATGTTTGGGTGGGAATTTCTTTTTTTTTTTTTTTTTTTTGATAAGTAAGAAGAGAGTATTATTAATAAAAGAAAAACAAGAGAAACACAAAGAGTTCACGGTAGTGAACGATGGAAAAAAAGAAACAACAAGACAAAAACAACCCCTAATCTATTCTAATAGAAGAAATAAAATCCGTAAGGGTAGAACAATCCAAGAAACCCCAACATCGAGACCACTCAAAGAGGGTCCTCTGGCAAAACTCTAATAACTGAACCACAATTTTCCCCTCATCCTCAAAAGCCCGCCGATTCCGTTCAGACCAGATAGTCCACATTAAACAGCCTGAGACCAAATCCCAAATATCAGAACTATGCTTCCCAAGCCAATGAAACCAACAGAATAATAAGTCCTCAACTAAACCTAGCATGACCTAATCGATCCCAAACAACCGAAGCATATACATCCACAAAGAATGAGCTATCGAACAAAAAAGTAACAGGTGATCCACAGATTCCGCATTACAACAACACAAATAACAACGATTCGTCAAAGGACGACCAAAAAGCATAAGATTATCCAAAGTTAGAATCTGACCATAAGCTACTGTCCACATAAAAAAAGCCACCCTATTAGGAACCTTAACTTTCCAAATACCTTTCCAAGGGAAGGTGGAGGGAGCTGCATTACGAATCTTACGATAGAAAGACCGAGTATCAAACTTTCCACTGCCATTAAGATCCCAACAAAGCTTGTCACACCCTCCACCCCTAGGGATTCGAGTTTGGATGAAATGAAGAAGGGAGTAGGAAGCCACCAACTCCCAATCATTGAATTCCCTCTGAAATCTTAAACTCCACACTCTGTCATTATCACCCACCAAAGGGCTTAACACATCAGAAATACAAGCCTCCTTATTAGCTGAACACAAAAATAACTGAGGATAAAGACTTTTAAGAGGGACATCCCCAGTTCACTTGTCATGCCAAAAAAGAATACGAGATCCATCCCCCACCACAACAGAGAAATGCTTAAAGAAAGTTTCCCACCCTTCACTAATACTCTGCCATAACCCACAACCATGGGCTCTACTACAAGCTCTAGTGCACCAACCCCCTTTTCCCTCCCCATATTTCATGGCTATGACCCTTCGCCACAGATGAGAGGTTTCATGGCCATACATCCAAAGCCATTTCCCTAAAAGGGCCTGATTAAAAGGCGCCAACTTCCGATTCCTAAACCACCCAACTCACGCGGTAAGCAAACCTTTTCCCAAGCCACCAAAGGATATTTGAAACACTCAACTGATGAACCCTACAAGAAATTCCTTTGAATGCATTCCAATCTAGTCGCCACAGCTTTGGGGATAGTAAAAAGGGAAAGGTAATAAGTCAGAAGGCTTGAAAGGGTACTCTTCAGCAAGGTGAGTCTACCACCCTTTGACAAATAAAGCCGCTTCCAACCTGAAAGCTTCTTTTCCATCCTCTCAAGGATCGGATTCCAAATGGAAGGTGTTTTATACAAAGTTCCCAAAGGCATACCTGTGGCCTTAAAGATTCTTTTGGGGGTCAGGCTTTGTGGGCTATAGGGGAGAGCTCCAGAGGAAGCTCGAGGAAGGTTCCTGGGTCGCCGATGCCAGCAGCAATTCCGGCAAGCACGATGGGGTTTCTGAGCCGCCGGTGACAGTGGCGGCCCCGGCGAGTGCAACGGTGGGGTCCTTTCTTGGGTTTTCCGGCGCGGTGGTGACCAATCAGAGGATGGGGGACGTGACCCATACTCCAATAGTTGGTGACAGCAAGGCCGATGATGCCCATCACTCTTTTTCTCCTCTATCGAGTCTGGGTAGTGGGGATGGTCTCTGTTTTGGAGATAGAGATGACTTTATGGTGGATTTAGGTGAGAAGGGAGGAGATTGGAGTAGTCCTAATGCTGAGCCTATGGTGCTGAGCCAAGTGGGTAGGGTTGAGTTGCTTCAGGATGGGCCTGAGCATCTACTGAGTCAATGGAAGCACAGTGTGGTTAATCCTAGTGGTTTTTTTCATGGTGAGGATGAGAATGGTTTTTTGGAATGCTCACCTCTTTCTAAATGGGATCCCAATGGACATAAGGAGTTGGAGGTGATCCAAGAAGGTGATGAGGGAGAGTTTCGGGGGTCAGCGGAGGAAAATTCGAAATGGGTCTATAGTCTAATGAAAATTTTTTGTAGAATTGTGGGTTTTCCTATTGTGAAGCATGAAGATCAATGCCTGGCTCTGTTTCGTCTTCTCGAACAAGACTGTGTTGATGTTGTCAGCGTTGGGTCTTCTAATGGTAATGTGAACTCTAAGCAGAAAGGGCTTAGGGAACTCAAAGGTTTGTTTTCCTCTATTAATTATGATGGGGTAGCATCTAAGGGGAGGAACAAAGACCTCTCAGTAGGTACGGGGGCGATTACTAGTTTTAAATGAGTTTACGGCTACTATCTTGAAATGTTAGGGGATTAAATAATCCTCAAAAGTGAGAGGTATGTAAAAATCTTCTCAAGGAGTGGAAGTGTGATATAGTTTGCTTTCAAGAAACTAGGCTGTCTTCTTTAAACTATTTTGTTGTTCGAAGCCTTTGGGGTAGTCCATTCCTAGAGTGGGTTGTTCTAGATGCAATCAATACTGCAAGGGGGGGGTGTTACTAGTTTGGGACAAGAGAGTTTTTGAAAAAGTTGATTGTGCTATTGGGCGGTTTTCTGTTAATATTTTATTCAAGGGGGTTGTAGATGATTTTGTATAGGCTTGTTCAGGAGTGTATGGGCCTAATGAGGATTCTCAGCGGGGTGCTTTGTGGGAAGAACTCTCAAGGATGCACTCTAGGTGGAATACGGCATGGTGTGTTTTTGGGGATTTCAATATCATTCAATATCCGAGTGAGAGATTTGGTTGTGAGGCTTTTAGTCCGGCTATGTTTGCTTTTTCAGACTTCATTGAGGCTAATTACCTTGTGGACTTACCCCTTGAAGGGGCTTCGTTTACTTGGTTTAGAGATTCGGGGTCAGATTGTATGTCAAGAATTGATAGAACCTTGGCATCAGTGGATTGGGTGGATCACTTTGGAAACGTGTCTCAAAGGGTTCTCCCTCGTGTAGTTTCTAATCATTGCCCTCTGTTGGTGGTGGCGGGTAGTGTTAATAAAGGCCGGAGTGCCTTTATGTTCGAGAATATGTGGTTGAAAGAAGAGGGTTTTGTAGAGAGGGTTTGGCAATGGTGGAATATTGAATATTAAAGATTTTAGGCCTATCAGCTTAGTAGGCAGTGTGTATAAGCTTTTGTCCAAGGTTTTAGCTAACAAATTGAGGTGGGTGCCGGATAATCTTATTTCGGAGTCACAAAATTCTTTTGTTGGTGGCAGACAGATTTTGGATTCAGTGCTTATTGCCAACGATTAGACAGTAGACTGAAGTGTCGTATACTCGTACTCGTACCCCCGGGGTGGTGTTTCTAAACCCGACAAGATCAAGTTAGGTTGAAAAAACCCCTCTAACCCATGCACACCCCTAGGCCCAATAGCCCGAGAGAGGAGACGAAGATCAAGTCATTCCATGTTTCCAGGCCCCATTCCACACCATCAGTAGCTGTTACACACCAATGTGTTTTTTGATCAATTTCTTCTAATTCTATATTAGTTGAAAGTATAATTTTGGCTTTCTTTTAATATTTTAAAAGTGAAAAAAAAAAATTAAAAAATTAAACCTGATGATAAGCTAGACGAAAGGATTATATTAAACATAAATGAAAGTTGAGGGGAAAAAACAAAAGTAAACTTTAGTGACTCAATTGAAAACATGCCAAAGTTAGAAAGTTTAATGTGTAATTTAACCTTAAAAAAATATTAAAACAAAATACAATGGAAAAATGCATTAGTATAAACACTTGGGTTATAATAATCTTTTTTGTTAAAATTTTATAGTAAAAATTACAAAAACCTCCTTTGATATTTGAGGGATCACACTCTTGCCCAAAATTTAAGGGAAATGATGCTCCCCTCACTTGAGGTTCAAAGAAAATCAAAACATTAGTCCTTCCATTAATAACATCGGTAACAGAATATTCCTAATTTTGAGAAGATTCTTTTGACTAAATGAAAGTTTTTTGAGTTAAATATTGTCATTCATTGTCACCAAGTTTCTAAAAAAACACTTTCAGCAGCAAATTTTCTAACCAAGTTGGAAGTGTTTTTTGGAAGTTTGGTGGCCAGGAATGATAATAATTAGCCCAAAAAACTTTCACTAATCATAGTCAAGGCTTAGTCAGTGGAATCTTTTCAAAATTTGGAATATTATATTACAATTATTAACAGAAAGGCTAATATGTTAATTTCCTTCAAACCACAAGGAAGATGAAGGTCATTTCCTTGAGTTTAGGTCAAACTACCATTCCACAAACCTCAAGGGAGATTTTTGTAATTTACCCAATTTTATAATTCATTGTAAAACCCAAAATAAGACAAATTTGAGCACTATTTACGCTTCAATTCTTTTCCAAAATCCATCCTTGCATCAGTTGCATCTCTTGTACATTTAATATTCTTTTCTATTTTAATTGTTAAGTTACAAATGCACTTGATAAATCTTGAACCCACAACTTCACCCTCCACCTTATTCTTACAAGGGGAGGAGATGCCATTTGAGCAAGAGCTCCTTGGATTGTACGTTTAAATTTTGTTAAAGAGTAAGAATGGCAAAATGGGAAAGCATGGCTCTAGCAGATAGTAGATAGCCTCTTCTCCTTTGTAATTTTGAAATTTAATAGTAAAATATCACTTGACCAAGACCTAGCAGCTAAAAAGAAGCAAGATAGTTATCCACTCATCCCACCTCATAAAAGATCCTGTTAGAGCTTCTCCAACCTATGAGCCATATGAGTAGTAATGGTGTACACACACATAAATAAAAAATAAAAAATAAAGATCAAATGGCTGTACAATTTATAGTGAACAGTGTAACTTGACCAAGACTTACTAGCTAAAAGAAGGGAGATAGTTCTTCGTTCATCCTGCCTTGTACAACAATCCCACTAGAGCTTCTCCAACCTATCAACCACATGAGTAGGTTATGTAGGACAAAATAGGGATTTGTCTGCGTTTAGTTGTGGTGGGTTTAGGGTAGGAAAGAAGAAGAATTATAGAGAAGTTAGAGCTGTTTAGAGGCTGTGTGAACAGTATCCGTGAACAGTAATCCTAGAAAGAAAGAAGAGAAAATAAAGAAAAAAGAGAAAGAGAAAGAAACATCAAAGGCCAACGTGCCTATTGCTCAAAACACTCAATTTTATTACCCAACTCATTCTAAAAGCACCCTACATGTATAAAGACTCTTACTTATACTAGTAGTATTAGGATTCCTAATACTACAAGGACTACTATTTAACCCTAATAAATTAAAAACCAAAGCCCATACATAAAGACCCATAATTAAATAAGACTCATTAATAAAACCTATGGCCTATAACTATGGCCCATACCCAACAATCGTAAAATTACTAAAATATCCTTGACTCAAGTATAACCAAATAAAATATAAAAACTTAATTAGCAACCACGGACACTTATTCTTGGGCTTTGCCTTAGCCTTAGGCTTCCAAAGAGAATATCCTTTCTTTAAACATGTTATGATTCCGCCATCAGTAGGTATGATTAAAAGAGACAGAAAATAGGTGGAAAGGATAGAGAAAGTACTCTTTGGGTAGTGTGAGCCTTCCACCTATAGATAAATAAAATTGCTTCCATTCACCCAACTTCTTCTCCATCCTTTCTAAAGCTGAATTCTACACTGCAGTAACAGAATACAATACTGAATCATTATATCTAAAAAAGATTTTCCAACTATCACAAATCAACAGAATTTCATCGGAAAATAAAAGGTACAAAAATTAATTGGTTGACATACATCTAGGTAATAGTTTTTTAAATAGTGTTGGGTCAAGATTTATCCATCATGCTCGTTCAACAACGTCTACTTCCTTTATTTTGTTTCAGGGAATTTCACTTTTCTACACTCCAATCCAAGCTCAAGCAAAATGTTCTTTGAGCCCAAGAGGTCATAATTGGTAAAAAATCTTCATGTTTGTTGCTCCTTCATTTTATTTTATTTTTGATATGTAATGAAAATATTATTAAACTGTCAAAAAAAAGTGTCACCAAGTATACAGTAAGTATTCACTAGGGACGAGCAATCAAACACACAAATTACAAGCATCTATCAAAGAATGAACCAAAAAAATTGAATGACTGCCTACTATTGACAACCAATCCAATAAATATTGGACAAAATTTTTTAGCAATTTACTTATTTAGCATGTAAGCATTATGTAGTCAACATTATTCAATTTCCAAATTAAATAAGCATGACAAACAAGATCCAATCACCTCAAACCAAATCAGAATTTTCACAAGGTTAATCAATTGATTGCAACAGTATAAAATCGTGAGAATGAGTTGAGAAATTATCAATAGCCAACTCAATGACATCACCAACATGATTCTCAATAAATCTAGTTCAAAGGTGTTGATTCCTTCTCAGATTGTATAGGGAAACTCCCTAGGGAAAAAAATGTTTTCTTTAACTTGGTTCCTTCTGTACAAACATCCACAAGCATTTTCATAGATACATTGTAATCACTCTAACCTCTTTCCTCAGTACCGCATATAAAGACGTCATTGCAGGCTTATCATATATAAGACAAGTGAAAAAATAGAGGACAATCCAGCCTGTGTCATCCACTTTTGACACAGGATTTTTTTCAAAATATATATAATATCAAGGTTTATATATGTACCTCTTTTTCCTAGAGTAGATATGGATTTCACATTGCTCTCCTCTTTAACTCATCCACTGATATCCTAATTGGTTTATTTGAATATCTTAAACTTGAAAATTCTCATGCCTAACTCAGAATGCAAAAGGCTCCCAAGAAAACAAATTCCCTTGCCTAACTTAGAAAGCAATAAAATCAAAAGAAATATCCCAGTGTCCAATCTGTCAAATTCCAAGACTAAATAAGACATGGAGAAATGAAATAACTTATCACACAAACCTACCTTGCAAACTCTTCAACATCTTGAACGCCCTACAGAAAACAACTCATTTTTATCAAATTTTCCTTCAAGCTGGAGTCACCTGAAAAAGAGCAACATGCATCACAATATTTAAGACCATCAGTTTCTATCCCATTAAACATTACAGTGTAATTTGCAAATATATAATACGAAATACCATAACTCTTAGACAGTTATACCTATAGTTTAGACCCAACAGTCATATCAACATACCTCCATTCAGTGCTTTCACAATTAGCACACTACACAACTTGAGCACCAAAACATAAAATAAAAAAATAAAAAGACAGTCGAAAGGATTGATACTGTAGTCATCTGAAGTTGCTGAAAAATCCAATTGGGCCAGTTGATATGGAAATCTGATATTAGAGATTCGCTCTAAAACCCTAGGGTCAAACTTATCAACCAAAGTCTCCCAACTAACATAATCGTATGCTTTCTCTAATCTCTACGTCCTTACCAAATTATGCTTGACCCTCCAATCTCAGCCCACTATTCAAGTGCCTACACATGCCATTACTTCCAAATCCCCATCTCTCCAATTTCGCATCTTTTACTTGTGCGTTTGAGAAACTATCACTCAAGCAGTCTCCTATAAAAATGAATTAGAAGCATTCACAAAGAGGGTTTAAAGACAAAACTATGAGTGGTCACTTATAAAAATGAATTAGAAGCATTTTAGAGACAAAACTATGTTCAACCCTCTAAAGTAACGGAAGGAAAGAACTAATAAAGTGGTCAAATAAATATGGATTCAAATTTGTTTTCAAGCATCAAGAAAACAAAATATTCGTTTCAATTTTGAACCTAGGGTTTCAGAAATTTGAAAAATAACAAAGTTTAAAAATTGGGGTTCATTTCAGAAATACTCATTACCAAGAAAAAAATTTTGTGAAATTCCTTTTTTTTAACTTATTCCAAGTCATAATATACACAGGTATTAATACTCATTGCCATTCAACCAAAGTTCCTGTTTAAAAATATCCCTAATGACACAAGATTTTTTATTTATTTTTTAATGTCCTAATAACATAAAAGAATTATAACAACATAAGAAGAAATCGGGTCTCAAAATGGGATACAAATCATTAAAATTTAACTAATTAGTCATATCAACTTCACAAGAAAGTTGCATTACAACGAAGCCCTCAACATTTCATGATTATATCCAACAGAAAAAGTGAGGCTTCATAAGAAAACTCTAACATATAACCATAGCTAAACCCAAAAAATTACTATTTTTTTTTTGGAACCCAATATTTATTTTATTGTTTTATTTCAAAATAATTTAAGTGATTCATTAACCCAAAATAAAAATATACTTAAAATGGTAAAACCAATCAGTGTTGAATGCAGAACTTTCTGGAAAAGCATAATATTTGTAACATAAAAAGCAATACTTAAACAAACAAATAAGTAATGCAGCTTCCCATAAAATAAAAAATCAGTACAAAGCAGACCAAACATTTGCATGCAACATCTTTAAAAACGTAATCTGAATCTATCTACAAACAGTAGTTCTCAATTTTCCATGAAAACTAGCTATAACTATTCATAAAACGAAACCCAAAAACAAAAAACCACAAACTTTTGCACATACAAAAAAGACAAAATTTTGTAGATAGAGCGAGAGAAAGAAATAAAAAAACACAGAAAGAAAAAGAAAAAGATTTACCTGAGAAGAGAAAGAAGATCAAAGAGAAGTAATTGACGCGGGTTCTTCGTCAAAAAGTACATGATCGAGTTCATGTATACGAGAGAAAACAAAAAATGCAGTGATATTGAAAGCTTAGCAGAAAAATATGAAACATATCTAAAGTACGAAAGTTCTAGGAAGGATCCGTTGTACTGAGAAGAGGAGAAGAGAAAATTGTTTTTTTAATAAAACTGTGGCGTTGTGTTGTAGAGACAGGAGAGAGAAGAAAATATCTTCGCACTTTGCAAAGGTTAGAGTTATCACCTACTATGAAAACTTTATAGTATTTCGTGAACTTCGCAGGTGTCAACAATATAGGACTTTTTGAAGGTTATTTTGGTCATTTTGATATAAATAATCCACGTGGTGGATGGTGATTGGGGGTATACAGGTTCTACATGTGGGGGTTTGTTTATTCTGAGAATGTTAGAGGTTTTGATTCGCTGATGTCATGAATGATGCCAACTCTCAACTGTGAATTAGATATGTACAATAATAGTAATCGGTCCACTTTATGAAAAAACAGATTAGTAAAATTTTATTATTAAAAAAATATTGTAACTGTAATTAATAGTAAAAATTAAACTTCTTTTGTACTGATTCATGACATGGATTATGAAAAAATTTGTTAAAATTTGTGTTAAATAGTAGTATCTGTTGCGTATTATAGGTTTTCAATAAAATTTGTTGTGACGCCATAGTTGGGTTTTTTTCCTTGAAGGGTAAACAGTAAACACTTTAGATTGCTCCCCGTTAGAGCATTAGTATTGGAAAATTCCAATACTATTCTATTTTACAATTCTAAAAAACCACTTTATCATTATATTATACTATTTTTCAATACCTCTACATTCCAAACTTCTACTTTCCTCTTTTATTCATTAAAATAATATATCTACATAATAAAATAATATATCTTAAAATTATATCTTTTCTCTCCCATCTCTCTCCTCTCTCTACATAATAAAATATTATTATTTTTTTACAATACTTGCTACAGTGCAATTCTATGTTTAGAATTGCACTGTAGCAGTATTGCAAAAAAATTTGCAATAATGCTGTTTAGCATTCCCCAATGCAGATGATTTTGGGGTTTAAAATTCTAAATTTCCCTTAGATTTGGCATTAGCATTTCCCAATGCTAATGCTCTTACACATTCATGCTTTAACAAATACTACATGAGAAAGAGATTATTAGTAAATTGGCTAAAGAGGAATGTCTTGTTTGGTCAGAATACAAGGACATGGGTACATGATTCGATACCACCTGCACTAGGAGCACAGGAAAAATGGCTTGGTATGCTTGTTGGGGTTGGTCGATGATCTATGTATATATCAATCGACTAATGGCTAGGCAGGAAATTCTCCTCAAGTATGTGGTTCAAACCATTGTTATGAATACCGTTTCAGACCCCGTTTCGATTTGTCTAGTGGAACAGAATATTTCGGTACCAACTAATTTTGGTGTACTGTTTCAGGGTGTTTCGGGATTCCAAAAAAATAATATATATATATATATATATATAATTTCATATCCTATTACTTTTTATATTAAAAAAAAAAACATAAAAGTTATATATTGGTGTACTGTTTCAGGGTGTTTCGGGATTCCAAAAAAATAATATATATATATATATATATATAATTTCATATCCTATTACTTTTTATATTAAAAAAAAAAACATAAAAGTTATATTTTCATACATTTATAAAATTTGCTATTTTAAGATTAATCTAATTCATTCATTTAAAATATTATTATTTTAATTAAAATACTAATTAATTTTTTTAATGCAAAGGCAAATATGAAGTAAGCCTGGATAGTGGCTTCATAATTTGGCTAAAGCACACTGCCTAAGCCAACTCTATTTACAACTTTTTTTATTATTATATTTTCCCTCACCCACCATATTTCACTTTCTTCCTATTTTTAATTGTTTTCTCTTATTTTCTCTCATCCACACACGTCACCTATATATACTCCTTGATATTTACACTACTCACTTTTGAATTCTATCCCATCTTTTATGAGATCTAGACATTAAAACTGACACTCTTATCTTTTCATGACTTCATCTTTCTTTTTATTTTTTTACTCTCACACGCAACTTATCTCAGTTTTTCTCTCTAAGTCTTCTCTCTTCCCTCTTCTCCTCTCTCTCTCTCTCTTTCTCTGATGGATATCCAAATTTGTTAAGCATGACTGCGTGAGCCACAACATTCCTCTAGTTCTGATACTATTATTCCTCTACAACTCATCTTATGAAGCAAAAGACTATAGTGTATTTGTGGAAAGGAACGATGGGATCAATTTTGGTCTGTTCAAGATCCAAGACTCCCAAGTTCAACTTTATGTGCAACAAACTCATACCGGCCGAATCTTTTATTTCGGGCGAAATTAACCGAAACAGCCCAGAACTGCCGAAACACACCGGAACAGGCCGAAATCTTACCCGAGGTGGAATAGATGGGCTTGCCGTTCCAGTTTGCTTGCTGGTACGAAATTTTCCGGCCATTCCGGCCGTAACGGAACGATATCCATAACGTTGGTTCAAACAATTCTTACTTATGTCATGAGTTGCTTTCATTTACTAAAAAGATTGTGTTGTGTATGTATCAATCGACTAATGGCTGGGAAGGAAATTCTCCTTAAATGTGTGGTTTAAGCAATTCCTACTTATGTTATGAGTTGCTTTCATTTACTAAAAAGATTGTGTCAAGCAATGCAAGGGGTGATGTGCTCGTATTGATAGGGACAACAATGTAATTTGGATAAATATTGGTTTAGTTGGGGCAAATTGTGTCACTCAAAGGATAAGGGTGAACTAGGAGTTAGAGATATAGGATTGCTGGGACAAATTGTCTCACTCAAAGGATGGTTGTTTAAGAATAGCCTATTTCTAGTATCTTATTTAGCTTATTCGTGTATTTGACATCAGTTGATTTAGTTTTTTTGCTAAAAGCTGTTAAAGTATTCTTATATTTTGAAGAAGAAAAAATGTGAAAAATGCAAGGTTTTAAAAAACTATACATAAAAACTAAAAACTAAAGGCAAATGGACTGGTGTGTAGTCAAACTCACATTTAATACAGGACTAGTCGCAAACCCGCGCGTTGCGCGTGATAATTTTTTAAGTAAAATACTATTTTAATCCCTAGACTTTATAAAGAGTTTTTTTTTTTTTTTTAAATAGTTTTATCATATTTTTCATAATCTTGTCTATAACGTTTTTTACCATTATCATATATTTATTGGTTGATAATTTGCATAACATAGACATTAAATAAGAGAAAGAACCATTCATTAGATTTTTTAAGTCATGGTGTATGAAGATTATATATATATATATATATAAAAGGTTAGATGAAATGTCAAAAAATGAGATTATAAAATTTTCCAACTTTATTTCTAATATAATTTCTAAATTACTGAAGAACGTCTCATTTTTAGCTATGATAGGAAATATAATTTCTCTAGTTAGAGTTTGATTAGTTTTAAGTTTAAATTTTGTATTATTATATTTAATTGTTGATTCCGCCTCGAGGCTGGCTCCTATCAGTATGTGTGGTATGCACGCTTCCTTCACGATCACCTCTCCGCTCAAGGTTGACAAAGGAGTCGCCATGCTGGGATCCCATAGATTCTACTTGGTGTGGACCTGATCCAACCATAGTTAATCGTCACACTCACTATCACACAAGTTCTTCCCATAGACGGCGCCAATTGTAGGGACACGATTTGCAGCCTAAGATGTATGGGATCTTGGCCCAGTGAGCCTAATACAATAAATTTGTAGAGAGTAGGTCAAAAAACTAGACCCTAATGAATTTGACAACGGCTAGTATGGATTTAAAGGATAATCAAGCAGGAACAAAACACATAGGACTGAATGAATTCACTGTCCAATGAGGTAAATCTTGTATAAATCAATAGACCAGATTACAAATGCAACTTTGATTGCTATAGTATTCTTTTTCTATTTTTCGATCCGCCTCTCATGGAGAGCCTCTCATATTATGTAGCTCATTTCGGACCAACTTAATCCTACACTTATTGATCATCTGAGCCCTTACTTAAGTGTCTGTCCCATCAATCACCCTCTTTGGCTTCTTGTGAGTCGTGGTAGCCAAGACTGCACTGTTCAGAGATTTTCTCCACATAAATGCGGCCAGAAAGGTAGCTGCAGTGCATTTAATGCGATGGTAGCAGCTTTTCCTTAGATATTTCTGAGTTCCCATCACTCTTATACAAGTATGATGCACGCCCTTGTTGCTAAAGCCTCTTGGAAGGTCACCTTGATTGTTGGAATACAGATCTAAGTTGTATTCATCATGTCTGAGAAGGAGTTCCTCCTCGAACCACCCTCCATTGGTTCTTACTTATAAGATTTTGAAAATTGGAACCCCTCACAATTATTTGCCCCTCCTCGAAAGTTCCCACGTCCTTGGATAAGACCCAAGGCCCAACATATAATTTTGGGCCCTTATCCCTACAATAGCCTTTCAAAACTCCGGTTTTTCTCTCTCATCCGAGGAGAAAAAGTGGGGTTTTGATTTTCAAGAGACTTTATTTCTCTGGTTCACACGTGCGGGAATGCCGTTTTACGCGCCCCATAATTGCAACTAACGCTTTAAAGCCCGCGAGGCGTCATTAAATGCTCCAGGTGATGCCTTGTTCCCCAGATCTAACGGTGAGGAGCAGATCCAACGGTTGATCTTTCTCCTGAAATTTTGAGCAGGATAATTCCCACTCATTTTCACCCTCTATATAAAGCACTGAAGGAGATCTTTTCCTTTTACTTTATGAATTCATAAGTTCTACAGAGATCTTAAGCACTCTAACTTACTAAGCTCCATACATTCCCAAGTTTCCTAGACTCTTTTCCTTAGGACATTACTAAAAGATCTTGTCAAAGGTTCGAGATTTGACACATTCACTTGTTTTCGTAAGTATCTATTTCTTCAAACTCTCTTTTTCTCCTCGGCCGAGTTCCTTGGCCTTTTTTCTTATTAGAAAACCTTCTCCTTGTCATCCACGTTTGCTTAGATGGGTAGATTTAAGCACTTAGTGGACTCTCCATCTGGTATGGAGGGTTTTAGGGCCAAATACCGCATCCCACATGGAGTGGGCTTACAATATTGCCCCCTAAACCAAACCAATAGAGAGGAAGGTGAAGTTGTCATTCCAATGATCACCTTTATAAGGGAGGAACGACACTTCCNTGTTGTCATTGTATATTGGTTTGCAATATGCAAGTAAATGCTGGATTGCTCATTAAATATGAGCAGAAATATTTTAAATTTATGCATCAATTTTTCCTTATAATTAATTTTAAACATTTTGATTCCTTGAAATTAAGTTTCTTGGAGTGGGGTGGCTGACAAGGATATGGACTAGACCTTTTGATGACTGAAATTTTAAATTTTCTTCTGTGCTTTTTTTACCGGAATGAAGAGGTTCAGGTTGTAAAAAGCTGGGCATTTCCATTTCGTTCATGTTGTTATCAATCAAATGAAACTCCGAGATGTATTCGACCTTTCTCTGTCTGATAATGTTGTATAATTATAACTGGTGCAAGTTGATCCAACTTCTAAGACTATACTAATTTCTAATAGACCTCCGTTTAAAATGGGTTTGCATGGGACCCAAGTTATAGAGAAAAATTGGTTTCGAATGAAGTTGATTTTCATTTGGAGATATGAACAACACAAATTTGAGGTAAGATTGGGTCGCATATTTCCAACCATCACCTCAAATAAAAGAGACATTTTGGAACTACATTGCATCTTCAAGTTCAGTAATAGAAAAACTCACAAGATTGCGAAATCGAGTTAGATAATATGTTACATCTTCCCAATTTTTGGGAGACTTACAGAAAAATTGACTTGGTCTAGAAAGGTGGATTGCACTTCTGTATGCTTACATGTAAAAAAGATATTCATATATAAAATAATGATTTCAAATAAATTAAAGTATCCCATGTTGATATGATATGTATGAATGTCTATAACCTTATAAAAAAATGAAGTTATGCAGCTAAATTATTTGTTTTAGATTCATTCGGCTGCTTTTGATAAAAGTTTTTATCACAAAGCATGGGTGATGGGTCTAGATAGTTTAAAGGTGATGGATTTGGTAAGGTTGAAATTTATCAATCATCTTGTTACACCTATAGTATAAGCTAAGTGAAACTTTATAGTCAAGGGGTTTCAAAAAAATTAAAAAATATTACTCGGATTAAAATTCTATTATCAAAAGTATCCAGAAAATTATAGTGTCATTATTTACTTTATATTATTTTAACAATTTAATATAAATTTTCGTTATGAAAAAAAATTGGACTTAAACAATGTGCTTTTGCTCCATAACTTAAAGTATTTTATTCTATATTCTTAATTATTATTAAAATATTAATTTAATTTATACGGATTTGTTTTACATGTGTGTATCACAGCAGCATAATATTGTAATGCACAGCAGCTCTATCTTAGTGTCTTATATATGTGTGTTTTACATTTAAATCTTGATCTGAGAGGTTGGCAAGAACTATGAGCTGTGAAAGTAATGGTGATGACTCAAAAAAAAAAAAAAAAAAAAAAGGAAGAAGAAAAGAAAGATGAAGGGGATCCAAATTGTGCAAAAGTAATAATTGTATCTGGTGACATTGCTATAAATATTTGTGGAGCCAATAGGTTTTTTTTATATTTTTTTTATTTTTTATTTTTTTATGTAATTTCTTTCGCTTCATATAGTCTTTGTTTACCTGAGGACGTTTGTTGTCATTGTATATTGGTTTGCAATATGCAAGTAAATGCTGGATTGCTCATTAAATATGAGCAGAAATATTTTAAATTTATGCATCAATTTTTCCTTATAATTAATTTTAAACATTTTGATTCCTTGAAATTAAGTTTCTTGGAGTGGGGTGGCTGACAAGGATATGGACTAGACCTTTTGATGACTGAAATTTTAAATTTTCTTCTGTGCCTTGTTTTACCGGAATGAAGAGGTTCAGGTTGTAAAAAGCTGGGCATTTCCATTTCGTTCATGTTGTTATCAATCAAATGAAACTCCGAGATGTATTCGACCTTTCTCTGTCTGATAATGTTGTATAATTATAACTGGTGCAAGTTGATCCAACTTCTAAGACTATACTAATTTCTAACTAGACCTCCGTTTAAAATGGGTTTGCATGGGACCCAAGTTATAGAGAAAAATTGGTTTTGAATGAAGTTGATTTTCATTTGGAGATATGAACAACACAAATTTGAGGTAAGATTGGGTCGCATATTTCCAACCATCACCTCAAATAAAAGAGACATTTTGGAACTACATTGCATCTTCAAGTTCAGTAATAGAAAAACTCACAAGATTGCGAAATCGAGTTAGATAATATGTTACATCTTCCCAATTTTTGGGAGACTTACAGAAAAATTGACTTGGTCTAGAAAGGTGGATTGCACTTCTGTATGCTTACATGTAAAAAAGATATTCATATATAAAATAATGATTTCAAATAAATTAAAGTATCCCATGTTGATATGATATGTATGAATGTCTATAACCTTATTAAAAAAATGAAGTTATGCAGCTAAATTATTTGTTTTAGATTCATTCGGCTGCTTTTGATAAAAGTTTTTATCACAAAGCATGGGTGATGGGTCTAGATAGTTTAAAGGTGATGGATTTGGTAAGGTTGAAATTTATCAACATCTTGTTACACCTATAGTATAAGCTAAGTGAAACTTTATAGTCAAGGGGTTTCAAAAAAATTAAAAAATATTACTCGATTAAAATTCTATTATCAAAAGTATCCAGAAAATTATAGTGTCATTATTTACTTTATATTATTTTAACAATTTAAATAAATTTTCGTTATGAAAAAAAATTGGACTTAAACAATGTGCTTTTGCTCCATAACTTAAAGTATTTTATTCTATATTCTTAATTATTATTAAAATATTAATTTAATTTATACGGATTTGTTTTACATGTGTGTATCACAGCAGCATAATATTGTAATGCACAGCAGCTCTATCTTAGTGTCTTATAATGTGTGTTTTACATTTAAATCTTGATCTGAGAGGTTGGCAAGAACTATGAGCTGTGAAAGTAATGGTGATGACTCAAAAAAAAAAAAAAAAAAAAAGGAAGAAGAAGAAGAAAGATGAAGGGGATCCAAATTGTTCAAAAGTAATAATTGTATCTGGTGACATTGCTATAAATATTTGTGGAGCCAAGTAGGTTTTTTTTTTTATTTTTTTTTATTTTTTTATTTTTTTTATGTAATTTCTTTCGCTTCATATAGTCTTTGTTTACCTGAGACGTTTGTTGTCATTGTATATTGGTTTGCAATATGCAAGTAAATGCTGGATTGCTCATTAAATATGAGCAGAAATATTTTAAATTTATGCATCAATTTTTCCTTATAATTAATTTTAAACATTTTGATTCCTTGAAATTAAGTTTCTTGGAGTGGGGTGGCTGACAAGGATATGGACTAGACCTTTTGATGACTGAAATTTTAAATTTTCTTCTGTGCCTTTTTTTACCGGAATGAAGAGGTTCAGGTTGTAAAAAGCTGGGCATTTCCATTTCGTTCATGTTGTTATCAATCAAATGAAACTCCGAGATGTATTCGACCTTTCTCTGTCTGATAATGTTGTATAATTATAACTGGTGCAAGTTGATCCAACTTCTAAGACTATACTAATTCTAACTAGACCTCCGTTTAAAATGGGTTTGCATGGGACCCAAGTTATAGAGAAAAATTGGTTTCGAATGAAGTTGATTTTCATTTGGAGATATGAACAACACAAATTTGAGGTAAGATTGGGTCGCATATTTCCAACCATCACCTCAAATAAAAGAGACATTTTGGAACTACATTGCATCTTCAAGTTCAGTAATAGAAAAACTCACAAGATTGCGTAATCGAGTTAGATAATATGTTACATCTTCCCAATTTTTGGGAGACTTACAGAAAAATTGACTTTGTCTAGAAAGGTGGATTGCACTTCTGTATGCTTACATGTAAAAAAGATATTCATATATAAAATAATGATTTCAAATAAATTAAAGTATCCCATGTTGATATGATATGTATGAATGTCTATAACCTTATTAAAAAAATGAAGTTATGCAGCTAAATTATTTGTTTTAGATTCATTCGGCTGCTTTTGATAAAAGTTTTTATCACAAAGCATGGGTGATGGGTCTAGATAGTTTAAAGGTGATGGATTTGGTAAGGTTGAAATTTATCAACCATCTTGTTGGCTTTATTCCATGCCAATTTGCTTGTAATTTAGCACTTAGTAACCCTGTATTTAAGTGAGATTCATGTAAGGGTAGTGTGTGAAGAGAGTGCGAAGAAAAGCTTAAGTTTGTGCAAAGAAGTAGAGACTCGCGACTGACTCGCGGCTTGCAAGCAGCCAAATGCTATGCACGTGAGAAGCATGCGGGAAGCTGAAGGGTCGTGCCAGCTGTCGCACTACAGGACAAAAGTCCTAGGCTAGTTGGGCCGTTACGTCGCAACTTGAACTCGCGATTTGGACAAGTCGCAAGGCCAAGCTGCCAATCAGCCTTGTTTGGAAAAAACTGTCTCTTCGTATTTCAAATACACACCACTATATATAGACCTTTATACCCACTAAATTGAGAGAGCTTCTAGAGAGAATTTTGTGAGAGAAATTCTAGAGAAATACAAGATTGATTCATCCATAATCTTTACCTTAGAGACTCTACAAATTCCTCTACTCTCTTCCTCTCCATTTTCATACCCTTGAGAGGTTATTGACCAAATCCTTTTCTCACCACGCCTACGTCTCTGAGAAGGTTCATTTGATGCTAAGGGAAGCAGTTTGGAAGGAACCAATATACATTGGTTGATGCTATGGTCTAGTAACGGAATCCGAGAAGCTAAAGAAGAAATAGGTTCAGCGCAACCTCGTTGGAGCAAGAAGCTTGGAGGGCTTAGGTACTTGGGTAGATTAGGCTTAGAGGGTTTTTTGCTATTGATATATCCTAACTACATTCTTTAGTGGATTATATCACCGCTTGGAGGGCGGCGGAGAGGTTTTACGCCGAGGACTTCGGTTTCCTCTTCGATAACACATCGTGTGTTGTCCGTGTGTTTGCATCTTCCTTTCCTTTATCTTTGCTTTATATTTACTGCTGTGGATGTGTTTATATTTGGCTTAAATTAGATATCAATTCTGTGGTTGGCTTATGTTCATATTCCACACATTAATTGTTTGATTATAAGTTGGATTGATAATTTGGAATTTGGGGTCTAAACGTTCAAGGGTGTTTCATACCCATTTTGAACTTTCAATTGGTATCAGAGCGGGTATACTTGGCGTGATTTTAATACCTGAGTGTAATCCTTGACCCCTTGTTGAGATGGATAGGTCTCAATCTCTCAATGTTCCACCATTTTTTGATGGTAATAATTATGCCTTCTAGAAAGGTAGAATGAAGGCATTTCTATGCTCTATTGATGACACCGTTTGGGATGTGGTTGAAGTCGGTTGGACTAGGCTGAAGGCTGCTAAATCTACTTGGGATCATTGTTATTAATACTATTTCAGACCCCGTTTCGGTTTGTTCAGTGGAATGGAATATTTCGGTACCGGCCGATTTCAGCGTACCGTTTTAGGGTGTTTCGGGGTTCTTAAAAAATAATTTATATATATTCTTGTTGAACATAAAATTGTCAATTCTAATAAATAAATAACTAAATATCAAATAATACAAATCATTTAGTCTTAACTCTTAAGTCTTAAACATCAATATAACATCAATTTAACATCACACAATAAGAAGATTTACAAGACAATAACTAAATATCAAAAAATACAAGATTTACTCCTCCTTCTCATCATCATCCATGAGAGAAGGATCAAATTCATCATCTAAAGAACTCCCAAGAACTACAAGCACCCATTGGACCTTTACTCATTTTTTTTTTTTTTTTTTTAATAATAGGCCAAATCCGGTATCGGCCGAAATTTGCATCTCGGCCGAAATTGGCCAGAATTGACCAGAATGACCAGAATGGCCGGAAATTTGACCCGAGGTAGAACGTGGGGTATTTCGGTACTGGTTTGTATACTGGTACGAAAAATTTCGCCCGTTTCGGCCGGAACGGAACAAAATCAATAACAATGCTTGGGATAAGATAGCTCTTGCGGCAGCCAATGCTAACAGTAAAGCTTTAAATGCTATTTTCTGTGGTGTGTCTCTAGATGAATTCCACAGGATATCTCATATGACAGTGGCCAAGGAACCTTGGGAGATTTTAGAGACAACTTATGAGGGGACTAAGAAGGTGAAGGACATAAAGTTTCAAATGCTTACCACCAAATTTGAAGAGCTCAAGATGGGTGAAGATGAATCGTTTGATTTGTTCTATGGGAAGCTCAACGAAATTGTCATTGCTAAGCTCAATCTTGGTGAGAAGATTGAAGATACCAAGGTGGTGAGAAAAATCTTGAGGTCCTTGCCTGAAAGCTTTAGAGCAAAAGTCACAGCCATAGAAGAGAGTAAAGACTTGGATGAGATCAAGATTCAAAAGCTGATTGGGTCTTTCCAAACATATGAACTGGGACTGCCTTCCCACAAGACGAGTAAATCACTTGCTCTTAAAACCATCACCGAAAGAATGGATGATCCCTCCGAAGAAGATGGAATGGAGAAGGAAGTAGCATATCTTGCGAAAAACTTCCATAAATTTCTGAAGATGAAGAACAGTGGGAACCCATTTAACAGAGGGAAATTTTCATCTTCAAGAGGTGATAGGAAAGAGTTTACGAGGAAAGAAGGGAAGGAGTCTCAATCTCCTTCGGACATTGTGTGTTTCGAGTGTAATGGACATGGACACTTCAAAAAGGAATGTCTCAATTATTTGAAGACAAAAGGAAAGGTCTACGCCACTACCTTGAGTGATGCTGATTCATCAAATTCTGACTCTGAAGCTAGCTGTGACGGAGAAGAAAATTACTCCGCTTTCATGACCATTGCACATGTGGAATCCTCGGATGATTTGGGTTCACTTGTGAAGGAGCTTGGTGAACATTCTAATTTAGAGTCTATTGGGATTGTTGAAGAATCAGAGGCTGAAGAAGAAGAAGATACATCCAGTCTTCAAAAGAATTACGCCTTACTTCTTGAGAAATCAGGTGAATATACAAAGGTGGCAAAGGCGGCTGTGAAGAAAATGAAGAGAGCTGAGGAAGATTACAAAAGCCTGCTGGTCAAATACAAGGAGGCAAAGTGTGAGATTGAAGCACTTAATGGTGAGCTATCAGAAGTTTACACAAAAGTAAGATTTCTTGAGCAAGAAGTTGTGCAAGCTCATGCCAAGGTAGATAGGGTCTCCTCTAAGAAGTTAGATGATGTTATTTCATCTTAAAAACATGCCTCAGATAAGTCCGGATTGGGATATACCAGAGGAAGTAGCTCATCAGCAAATGTCACCAAAGAAGTGAAGTTTGTAAAGGTCAAAGAGACGGCTATGGATAAGCCTATTCCTGAGAAAGTTAAGGCTGAGAGGAAGAAGAATGTGGCTGATCAATGGGTGTTAATTAAGTCCCGTAATCAATCAGAATCCAGATATGGAGCTAGAGGAAGATCACTTCCAAGATCACAATAGGGTCCTAGAATGGATTATGTTTGTCACTATTGCGGATTGCAAGGACATACCAGATCCAACTGTCAAAAGCTAAGAGCAGACAACAATGCAAGTGCACCTCGGTCAAGAGGAAGAAGAAATGACATGAGGTCTTAGGGTGGTAAGCAACCAAGAAGTCAAAACCGTGATCCAGGAATGATGGACGTGATGAAGATGATCGGTACCTTCACCAATTGCCTGGAAAGCTTCACATGAAGGTTTGACAGTCCTAACTCTCGTACTCGATCTGTCAAGGATATCACCTCAAACACACGTGATGTGTGGGTGACAAAGGGTATTTATGCATATGCATTACAACATGTTCATGCATCAATACTTTCCATGTTTGTGCATATGCTTAGTTGTGTGCTTCTTGCTAGTATTTAGGTTGTTATTTTGTTTATTTTTGGTTCAAATGTTTTTACATTGTTATTATGTTATGTTTTTGATCAATCTTTTACTGCTTTTGTGTCAAAAATCCAAAAACACATAAATAGTAGAAAATCCAATAAGTTTGATCACTTTGTTGAGTTTTGTCTCAAAGCATGTTTTGCTTTGTACCTTTGTACTTATGGCTTTATGTATTTAACGAGCTTAGCTTGTCTCTTATGCACTCATATCATTGTGGAAGAAATTCTGAAATCTATGTGACTGTTGTAAATAGATCTTCAACCTTGTCATAAATGATTAGTAAATGGTTTTGTTGATCTTGAGACATGCATAGACTCATGCCTATATTTCTTTCCACTTTTTATTTTTATGCTTAAAAGAGCTCTCTAAATGTAAATCTCCAAATGAAAAGAGATATAGAGCTGCAAAAGCCCGTCACACATACTAGTATTCGACTAGGAAAAAGAGAAAGCGACCAAAATAAAATGTATGATGCCCAAAAAGCCAAAGGCTAACTCATCAATTGAAATATCAAAAATTTCAGGCATCTATCTCACAATGAGATTTTCTTTGCTCAAAAATTGCAAATGATATGTTGAATATGGAGCCAAATGAAAAGTTTCAAAGAATTGTTATCAAGTGAATGTGGGAGGTTATATATGCATGTTTCTATAATTGAGATAGGTCACATTATCTAGTGCTAGTTGTGTATGCCTTGATTGAATTGATCATTGAAACTGCACATTGGACTAAGGACTATCTCATTTTTGATATCCACACACAACACACAAGTCTATGTTCAAGAAATGCCATATTCATTTGTGTGATTGTACTTGTTTAAGTGTGTTTTCACAAGCTCAATCTTTGTTGATCAAACACAAAAAGATTTTTGAGTGTTTCAGTTTTTTTTTGGAAAGTTTTTTTTGTTTTTACAAAAATGTTAAAAATTTCAAAAACAGTATTGCCTTGTTTTGGCGACTGAGTCGTGGGTAGGTCCAGTCGCATGCTCCAGTCGCGAAGCTCTCTCCGAGATTTTTGCGGGTCTCTGGCGAGTCAAGGTCTTAGTCACGAAAAATACTTAGAAAATTTTTCAAAATTTGTGTTTTTATGATTTTCGAGACTCAGTGTGGCGACTTGTTCACGGGTGGAAGGTCCAGTCGCGAGGGCTACTAAGAGATTTTTACGGCTCATCTTGCGACTATCTCGCGGGTAGACCTTCCAGTTGCGAAAAACACTTAGAGAAAATTTTCAAGTTTCTTACCTTCACAGTGTTTCGCGGCTTACCTTGGCGACTTATTGGCGACTTGATCCAGTAGTGAAAAACACGTGTTTTGCTTTTTAATGACAGTTTTTAAAATTGATTTTCAGTTTTTCCCTCAAATTTCAGTGACTGTTCATTGTCTACCCCATTTCTCTCTCTCAAACACTCCGTGCTTCTCTGAAAAAGTTTCTATTTTTGCATCATGTCTTCATCAAGCAACAAGAAAAAGGTATGGGTTTTCTCTATCTCACTTCATTCTTACTGATTTGATTTTTTCCTGTCTTTGTGAGTTGCAACTGTGTTTTGCGTATTATTGTGTTCGTTCATGGGTTTGCCTAAAGTGTTGAATATGTTTGTTTGAGATTAATATCTATTGTTGCTGAGTTTATTTTGTATCTTGTTTGTCCTTCAGTATGCTTGTCTCTATTCTGAGCATTGTTCTTTTGATAGAAGTTTTTACTCATTGGACATATGGGTTTGGGGTTTTTCTGTGTTGCACTCTGAATGTGGTTTTGGGTCATTTGTCTATGTTTCTGTGGTCTATATAGATTTTGTGTTCCATGGAGTGTTTCATTGCTACAGTGAGTTATGCGTATCATTCTCATGGTAGTTTGTCATAATATTAGTTATTTGTGGCTTTGTGACTTTCAGTGGTCCCTTGACACTAAGTTGTATTTGATCAATCACCATTTGTGTTCTTAGTGTTGATCTGATTCTTGTTTTTGTGATTAAGTGAAATTTTTTTGATTCACATTCTTACTTGAATCTAATCAAGTTGATGTTGGTTCCCTGTGGTATTGCATTTGGTTCTCTGTGTGTTTGCTCTTTTACAAATGTCTCGACGATCCTCCAAAGGAAAAGAGGTTATGACAGAAGAAGAAACATTACCTATTGCAAAACGAACACGTTCTTCATCACAGCCATCAACTGAAGTCAATAGTGAATTGTTCAGAACTCCTTAGCATCTACATGCTTACTCAAGCATTTTTGACTAGTCAACTCCTATAGTGGAACGGGAGGTCAAATTTGACACTTTGGAAACCACTTTTGTCCCTCGGATCTTCGAGACAAAAGATTAGGTAGAATTATTTGGAAATTTTGTTGATCCAATGATGGAACTAGTGAAGGAGTGTTTCACTAACACAGTTGATCTTGAAAGTGAACTACACTGTTTGGTAAGAGGAACGGAGTTCATTGTTAGTCCGGACACCATAGTTGAACTTCTCAAAATCACTAGACTTGAGAAGGCCAACCTAACTCCTTATGATGATCGCACTCCAATGATTCACGACATTCTCCAAGTTCTTGTTCCTGGCCATGACATCTCCAGTGCCGGCACATCCATAAGTACTACCAAGTTTTCACCTGATTTGACAACATTGAATCTGATCATGTTTACCAACCTCTATCCGTTGACCAACACGGTGTATATTAACCTTGGAAGGGCTCAATTTCTATGTGATCTCATCACAGGCACCACCATTGACATCTGTGCCCATATCTTTCATATCATAAGAAAGACAGCGACTCAAACAGTAGCACGAGGGTGCCTTCCATTTTGCAGTCTCATTATGAAATTTGTTCTAAGTGAAGGTGCTACTCCTCCCTCAGTTGGGACAATAATTGCTTGTCCTCGTCCAATTTCTATGTCCACTCTACAAGCTAGTAGAAGTCATTCATCCAAAACTCCAAAGAGTGCATATTCTCTCTTGCTACTCCATCTACTCTTGAGCCAGATACACATGTATATGCCACCCATGTATCACAGCAACCTAGCACTACACAAGCACAGTCTGCCCCTCAACTTGATAGGTTGGAGATGCTATTTGAGAACCTCCATAAGCGCCTTGAGGAATTTGAAAAGACTCTCAGACAAGGCCAGAGAGAGCAGTCAGAGAGAATGGTAGTCATGCAGGATCAGATCGATGTTTTAGCAACACAAGTTGATAGCATTTTCACCAAGTTACAACAGTGACCCTTTGGCCATTCATGCCAAAAAGGGGGAGAGCTGTTCTTGAGGGGGGGCCTTCATATTTTATGATGTTTTGTTTATAGCTTTGATATTGTGTTGGTTAACTACTGTTAGTATAGGTTTGTTACTCAGTGGTTTCAGATTTTGGTTTGGCTAAAACTCTTAACTCTTGGATAGTTTTATTTCAGTAGTTTTTCAGCATATATAATATGATGTTATTCAGCATATATTACCTTATGTTTTTGTTTGTACCCATGTTGCTTTTGTAAGGTTTAAGGGTTTGTTTCTATGCACTTTGTAGGCCTTTGTGGTTTGTACCATGCTTTACGCAGCCTTTGTGGTTTGTACCATGCTTTACGCAGCCTTTGTGGTTTGTTAAATCAGTACTTTTAACTAAATGTTTTACATTTCCTTCTAAGTACTGTCACTCTTGTGCCCTTGTAGGATTTTTCCTAGATGTACATACTTCTTGTACTGTGCATTGGTTGAGTGTTAGTCATCCAAGTGATTTGCCTTGTGTTTGTCATCTTGAATGTTCGGATGTTCATTCCAAGTGTGAATGAGCATTGTGATCACTTGGTTATAGTGATTTCTTGTTTTGGTCTTACCATGGTTTATTGCTTTATTCCATAGTGCTTGATCGCATTGTGCTTGCTCCATATGCATTACAAGTTTTCTGTATACAATGAACTTATTATGTTGTTGTGTTTCAGGAGTTACTTGTTCTTATGGTTCTAAAGCTTCACAGATTCTAGTGTTAGGTGTGAGTGAGTTTTCCAACTGTTCCTAACTTACGCATTAAGTTTAGAGTTTGTTTTAGGGTTTTGTCATGGAATAGCCAAAGGGGGAGATTGTAAGGTTGAAACTTATCAACCATCTTGTTGGTTTTATTCTGTGCCAATTTGCTTGTAATTTGGCACTTAGTAACCCTGTATTTAGGTGAGATTCATGTAAGGGTAGTGTGTGAAGAGAGTGCGAAGAAAAGCTCAAGTTTGTGCAAAGAAGTAGAGACTCGCAACTGACTCGCGGCTTGCAAGCCGCCAAATGCTGTGCACGTGAGAAGCATGCGGGAAGTTGAAGGGTCGCGCCAGCTGTCGCACTACAGGACAAAAGTCTCAGGCTGGCCAAGCCATTACGTTGCGACTTGGACAAGCCGCGAGGCCAAGCCACCAACCAACCCTGTTTGGCAAAAACTGTCTCTTCGTATTCCAAACACACACCACTATATATAGACCCTTATACCCCCTAAATTGAGAGAGTTTCTAGAGAGAATTTTGTGAGAGAAACCCTAGAGAAATACAAGATTGATTCATCCACAATTTTTACCTTAGAGACTCTACAAATTCCTGTACTCTCTTCCTCTCCATTGTCATACTCTTGAGAGGTCATTGACCAAATCCTTTTCTCACCACACCTACGTCTATGAGAAGGTTCATTTGGTGCTAAGGGAAGCAGTTTAGAAGGAACTAATATACATTGGTTGATGCTATGGTCTAGTAGCGGAATCCGGGAAGCTAAAGAAGAAATAGGTTCGGCGCAACCTCGTTGGAGTAAGAAGCTTGGAGGGTTTAGGTACTTGGGTAGATTAGGCTTGGAGGATTTTCTGCTGTTCATGTATCCCAACTACATTCTTTAGTGGATTATATCACCGCTTGGAGGGTGGCGGAGAGGTTTTACGCCAAAGACTTCGGTTTCCTCTTTGATAACACATTGTGTGTTGTCCGTGTTTTTGTATCTTCCTTCCCTTTATCTTTGCCTTATATTTACTTCTGTAGATGTGTTTATATTTGGCTTAGATTAGATATCAATTCTGTGGTTGACTTATGTTCATGTTCCGCATATTAATTGTTTGATTATAAGCTTGAATTGATAATTTGTAATTTGGGGTCTAAATGTTCAAGGGTGTTTCATACTCATTTTGAATTTTTAGATTAAAAATCGCTACAATGAGCCTGCCAACTTCAATATATATATATATATATATATAAATTTGTAAAATATTATTAATTAAATCATAAATTTGAAGACTATGAAATTTATTTTATTTATTAATTTATTAGTTTTAGTTTCTACTTTGTTTTTGTTTTTGCTTTTTCTAGGTTAGGGTTTTGAGGCGTGTATGCATATGTGTACGCATACGACTGTGTACGCAGACTCTATGTATGTGCATGTATACTCAAGCCCAAAAACTCTAATTTGACATTTTCTGCTTTTGTTTCTTTATTTCTTTTGTTTAATATGCCTTTGCTCTAGCTTGTTTCTAGCTATATATGTCTCAGTTTCTCTGATTGTTTGTCTAATCACCCTTAACATGTTAGATTAGGGTTTTCCTTTAATGTTTTCTTTGTTTGCCATGAATATGCATATATTATGATCATGCATTAATGCATAGGTGCTGTGATGTAGCGAGGTAAGTGAGGTGAGTCATGCATTCCCATTAACATGCATTTGGTTTGATATATGATCTTGCTTTGCTTTGTTGGAAATGAATATGCAAGTTTATGTGCCATGCTTTAGAAATGACAACATGTTTGGTTGATTGCTGCCATGACCATGTTTTTGCCCTTAGGAGTATGTATTGCTTTCATAGGAGTATGCTAGGGTTTATGATGTGATGCCATGATAAATGTATGCTAGGGTTTTGGGATGAAAATGTCATATTGTATGCTTAGATGTATGTTAGTGTGTGTGTGAGGTTAATATGCAATATTGAACATGCCTTTAATGAGATTTAGACGTAAGACACAATAAGTGGAAGCCGACCCACAAGTCAGGTGGGGTTGGGTGCCTAATACCTTCCCATCCCCATACTTAAACTCCGAACGCATATTCTGGTAGTAAGATGAGTTCTTCCACGTAAGGGTGTTATACTTATGGTTCCTAGATCTAATCTAGGTGGCGACTCCATCTTTTCTTCGCCCCTGTCCATTTTGCCGAGTTGTACTCCCCTCCCTTTTCCTTTTTAAAAAAGGGAGAAACCGGCTGCACCCACACTCTTACCTCTCAAATTACAAATCCTTGAGAGGTTCTTAATTATTAGCCTAAACACTTACCTCGCCCAATCTGAGTGCTGAAAGAAGTTTTGGGGCATGTGGGAAGCATTGGAAGAAGCCATTGATTAGCGAGTGTAATTTGGAGATAATTGCGAGATTTGGATAACTAGTGAAGAAATGACTCGGTGAAGTCCATTAGGAATTGGAACTCGGAGGGTTTAAGTACAATGGGTAGATTAGGCTTGAAGGGCCTTTTTGATATCTTTGTACTCCAACTTTATTTGCTAGTAGATCATTTCTGCTTAGAGGGCCGCGAATAGGTTTTTCCCCAAGTACTTCGATTTCCTCTTTGATAACACATTTCGGTATTATCTTGTATTTGCATCTCTCTTCCCTTACTCTTTGTGCTTTACATTTATTGTGTATTGCTTATGAAACATTTTTGTGTTGATGTATCGTGGAAAGTCGTATTTGTGTCAACATGTTTTCATTGCCTAATTGATGCTTTTACTCATTGTTTTAAAAATTGAACTGGACATGGAACTGGTCCCGTAAAAAACTGATGAAAACCGGTCAAGAACTAGAAAAAACCACTTCGGTTCTTTGACTATTTCGGTCTTTAAAACCACGCTTTTACTTCTTTTGACTGAGAATGTAAATTTAGCAATTGTTATTGTGTGGGTTGGATCCTCCGAGGTAGGTCCCAGAAGCTCTCAATTTGCACAATTAGTTAATTTTTAGGAATGGGAAAATGAGTTTATGATGGGAAAACTAAATAAATTTATCAAAATGCCACAAATGGAATAAATACATAAAGATGGATTAATGAAGAATTATTTAGTATACAACAAAGAAGAAATACACAACACTTGAAGACCCAAGGTTAACACTCCTCGGATTGGTTCAAAATTGCACTCAATACTCTCACTAAGTTTCTCTTAAGATTTCCTTCTAATTTGGGGTAAGGCCCTATTTATAGTGGCTAAGCTTCCTCCCATAGTGGGTTGTGGTGATGGAAGAATGGATGCACTTGTCCCATCAAGTGTTTTCTCCCTCTTTTTGGGGATTTGAGTGAGCTTTTGTTTTTGAGGCATTTTTAAAGCCAGTCATTCAGTAATAAATACGTTTTTGGGTAGGCAAGATCATTAATTAATGCAAATATGACTGTTCAGACGCTATCCTTCCTGGCTCATCGGCGGTACTTTGTCCACACACTTTGTGGAGTCAAATCTTTAGCGTGCTCCTTGCCCTTGGGATAAAGGGCACCTCATCCACAAAGGATGGGTAGCAATCTTACAAAAACAAGTTAATATATCCTAATGTTTTCATTATTTTATGGTGCAATATAATTTCTTTGAAATATTATTAATTAAACCATAAATTTGAAGATTATGAAATTTATTTTATTTATTAATTTATGTTCTTAGAAACAAACCTCTCTGTCTCTCTGTCTCTCTCTCTCTCAATGTTGCTCTGTGTTTAGGTGTGTCCACTTTGGCTTTGTCCCTGGCGGCGTTACACCCATTCTCCATATATTTTTGCCATGATTTTATTTTTTGTCTTAGTTATTAATTTAGTTTAAAAATAAAAAAGCAAAATTGTGATTACTTCACATTGATAGTGAACTATGATTACTTGCTTGGATGTACATTCAAATGTTTGATATAGTTGTCTTCCAAAAAAAAAAAAGTTTGATATAGCTGTATTCTTTTAATACATTTATTTGGTATTTTGATTCTGATATAAATTATTAAAAAATCAATTCAAAACAAAATATTTACTCTCTTTTGTTCTTTCTTTCTCTTTTTCCCAACTGGTTATCTCATACATATTTTTTTTCCAAAAAAAAAAAAAAAAAACTAATTAGAAGTCCCTTTTTTGAGCTTATTGAGGCAATGTTACTAACTTCATTGAATTGTTATGAGTCTCCACTCTTGGATTGCTAAAATTCTCAGAGAAGCTACACATTCAATGAATAATCTGTACAAAGGAACCCTGCTTTTATTCTAACGAAACAGAGGCTAAGATAATTAACTTACTAACAACTTGACTTAAGTAGGATCATTTTTTTTCCAATTTGGTAGACCCCATGGCATGAGCTAGCATCAACACCACCGTCATCACGGCAACTAGATATTATTGCACTACGGTACCCATGCATCATGCATGATGATGTTATTGCACTACGTACACATGAAAATCTCGTCTATAAAAGCAGCCTATTCCTAGTTACTAAATTATCAGAGTGCTATACCAAGTTTTTTCAAGACATTAATATGGGGTCATCTATGTGTCTTTTCATACCTATTCTCTTGCCTTTCCTCTTCTCAATGTTTCCTTTTCTAAATACTTGCTCCTCTTTTTCAACTCAGCCATTATGCAATGATTTTGAGCACTTTGCCCTGTTGCAATTCAAGCAAAGCTTTGTCATTAATGAGAGTGTGCCTAGCGATCCTTCTGCTTATCCAAAGGTTTCATCGTGGAACTCTGGAGAAGCAAATGATTGCTGTTCATGGGATGGTGTCCAATGTGATACAGTTACTGGCCATGTGATTGGCCTTGACCTCAGCAGCAGTTATCTCTATGGCTCCATCAACTCCAGCAGCAGCCTTTTCCACCTTGTTCACCTTCAAATGCTCAATCTTGCTGGGAATGACTTCAATTATTCTCAAATACCCCCGAGTATTAGGTACCTCTCAAACTTAACATATCTCGACCTCTCTTTTTCAGGCTTCGTTGATCAAATTCCACCAGAAATCTTACAGCTCTCCAAGTTAGATTTCCTTGCTCTCACAGGAAATGATTTGAAACTCCAAAAACCAAGCCTAAAAAGTCTAGTTGAGAACTTACCCAGGCTCAAACATCTTTATCTCGGTTTTGTGAACATATCTTCCACGGTACCGCATATCTTGGCAAATTTGTCTTCTTTGATGTCTCTTGGCCTGACAAGTTGTGGACTGTATGGTGAATTTCCCATAGAGGTTTTCAGGTTACCCAATCTTGAAATCCTCATTGTGCGTGGCAATGAAAATCTTACTGGACATCTACCAGAATTTCAAAGTAGCAGTCCCCTTCAAATATTGAGACTCGCAGACACAAGTTTCTCTGGTAAGCTACCAAATTCATTGGGTAGCCTTACCAATTTGACCGAGTTGTGTCTATCATCTAATAATTTTTTTGGTCAAATCCCTTTTACATTTGCCAACTTCACACAAATAGGTAAGCTAGATCTTTCCAACAACGATTTCGATCCACAGACCTTGTCTTGGGTTGGTAAGCAAACAAAACTCACTGTTTTGGACTTGTCGCGTACCCATTCATATGGTGACATTCCATCTTCTCTTAGAAACCTCAGTCAACTTACCAATTTATGCCTGAAATGGAATCGACTTACTGGCCAAATTCCATCATGGCTTGGAAACCTTACCCAACTAACTGAGTTGAACCTTGGGGTTAATAAATTCCATGGTTCAATTCCACAGTCAATTTTTAAGCTTCTGAATCTTGAATTTTTAAGTCTACTTGAAAATAGCCTTACCGACAGAGTGGAATTTGACTTGGTTTTGAAGCTCAAATATCTAACTCAACTCTCTCTTTCCGGAGTCCATTTATCTTTTCCCATTAATTCAACTTTCAATGCCAGCATACCAAAGCTTCAAGTTTTAATATTAAGAGAATGTAACTTAACTGAGTTCCCCATTTTCTTGCGTTACCAAAATGAATTAGAGTTTTTGGATCTCTCTAACAACAAAATTCATGGTCAAATTCCAAAATGGATGTTCAACGTAGGGAAAGAAACCTTGTCGTATTTGTCTCTAGAGTTAAACTTGCTTACGGGTTTTGAATCCTCCAGCCATACTCCGGTTGCTCTTCCATGGGGTAGTTTACTTGCTTTGTGCCTTGAATCCAATAAGCTGGAAGGATCACTCCCAATTCCACCACCCTCCATTGTCCAATATAGAGTCCAATACAATGCACTGACAGGAGAAATTTCACAACTTTTTTGCCATCTTAGCTCAATTGTATTATTAGATCTCTCACACAACAACTTGAGCGGCACGCTTCCACAATGCTTGAGCAACTTGAGCAACTTGCTAGTATTGAATTTAAGGAATAACAATTTCCGTGGAACACTTCTGGCAACATGCATGGAACGAAGTAGATTGAAAGCAATTGATGTGAGTTATAATATATTAGAAGGGCAATTACCAAGATCATTGTCTAATTGCACAATGCTGGAAATTGTTCTTCTTCATCACAATCAGTTCCATGACATTTTTCCCTCTTGGTTAGGGAAGCTTCCAAGGTTGAGGGTCCTAAGTCTGCGCTTTAATGGGTTCCATGGTGCAATTGGAAAACCTGAAAGCAATCTTGAGTTCTCCAAATTACAAATCATTGATCTCTCTTTCAATAACTTTACAGGTAAGTTGCCATCTGAGCACTTCCAAAGTTGGACCTCAATGAAAGTTGCCAAATTGAAATTTGAAAGGGACAATGTTTTCAACTCGAGTTATATGATTGCACTCACAATCACAAAATCAGCAAATTTCACATGGTATGGGTATTTTAGTTACTCTTTGGAAATTACAAATAAAGGCATCGAGAGACTATATGAAAGGATCCAGGATATTCTTATAGCCATTGATCTTTCAAGCAATAGATTTGAAGGAGAAATTTCAGAAGTCATTGGAAATCTGAAAGGGCTCCATTTGCTCAACTTATCCAACAACATTCTTACTGGTCATATCCCATCATCCTTTGGAAATCTAGCTGAGCTTGAATCTTTAGACCTTTCACAAAACAGGCTCTTAGGAAAGATTCCTCAACAATTATTGCAACTCACATTCCTTGAATTCTTCAATGTCTCAAATAATCATCTTACGGGGCCTATTCCAGAAGGTCAACAATTCTCTACCTTTGAAAATGATTCATATTTGGAAAACACAGGTTTGTGTGGTGTGCCTTTGACTAAGAAATGCAAAATTTCTGAGACATTGTCACAGTCACCATTGAATTCCGAACAAGGTGAAGGTTCAAATTTTCCAAGTAAATTTGATTGGGTAGTTATAATGATGGGATATGGGAGTGGGTTAATAAATGGGGTCGTTATTGGGAATAAACTGACCATAAGAAAATTGGGGTGGTTTCTCAAGAATTTTGGAAAAAAGTAGTAAAAGTGAAAGTAGAAAGGGGAAAAATAAAGCAATGTAGCAGCCGGATTTAATTAACGAAGATTTTCTTCAGAGATTTCCATCCATGAAGTTCTTTATTTCAGTAGATACATATCCATGAAAATCTACCATATATGTAATGTATTACAGTCTTATATATTTTGTCATTGCACTGTCTTTAATTTTTCTTATTTTGAACTTTCTTTCCTGTTATGATGGTATTGAAATATCGCATGTTTGATATCGTATATGTATGAAGGTTTGCAACTCTTATTAAAAAAAATTACATATATATATATATATATATATAAAATAAAAAAATAAAAAGAGTGAGAATGTTTGATATCGTATATGTATGAAGGTTTGCAACTCTTATTAAAAAAAATTACATATATATATATATATATATATAAAATAAAAAAATAAAAAGAGTGAGAGAGCTAAATTGTATTTGTAACTTCAAATTTCATTCTCGGAGCCTGGCAAAACACGAGCCTAGAATAGGATAATCTATTATTCATTGATTTTACTAATGTCTGGCATAAATCAAGAGTGAGAAATTTTTCTTGAAGAGCCAAGTTAAATAAAGGTTTTTTAAATCAGGATCTTATGTAGGGGTTCAAGTGATAACTTAGTGATAATTACATCTTTTATTGTGCCTTATTTATTTATTTATTTTAACCTTACCTCCACTCTCTATTATTCACTTAATAAAAATTGGGATTGTACACACAAAATTCATAAAAAGATAAATCACACGATCATGAAATAGTGTAACAAATTTTCAATTTATATTGATTTGTATATATGTGAGTACAATCCTCTGTATGACTCTTTATAATGAAAGAATACAATAAAACTCCTCTGATTCGATCTCCAAGAAACTTTACGATTTGAAGGGCTATGAAGTTTGATCTTGATTTGTGCCTTGATGTCTCGAAGTTGGATATGTGACTGGATGTATTTGATTTGAAGTCGAGGGCCGTTGGCTTGATCTCGAACAAAATTGAAGGAAAATCCCTAGCTACTTTGATATGAAGAAGTAGGAATGAGCTTGATTTTAAGGGTGCAAGGGTGCTCTTTTGGACTTAGAGATGACTCTTTATTTTGGCAGAGTGTCAGTAGGGTTTTTCTCTCTCTGTTTTTGTGTCCTTTTCTTATATAAAAAGTCTCTATTTAGAGACAACTCAATAGTATTTGGTTTGGAATTTTCTCTCAGCATTTATTGAGAGTTAATTATGAACTTAATTTGGTTTTCCATTAATAATAACCTTCCATATGAGTCTTTTTTTTTTTCTGATGTTGCCACATGACTTTCTTCATTTAATGTTATCACATGGCTTGATTTCATTTGCTAATTTTCTACATCATTAATTGGAAATTAATTTAATCAAAGATACTCAATCATGATCAATTGGACGGTTGTGGATACATCATAAAAATTTTGACGTCTACAAATGGTTACTCGGGTTAGACTGTACGGTCCGGTCCAAGTCTGAAAATCATGGTTTAACCATTTCTTATATTTTAGGAATAAGGATAAGTCTTTCAAAAAAAAAAAATAAAATAAAAAGAGAATAAGGATAAGTTAATTAAATTTCAGGTATTTTTGTAAGTCAAAAAGGCAATAACTGACTTTATTTTTATTGAGAAAGGTGAATAGGTTTTCTTAACTTTATTTTTATTGAGAACGGTGAATAGGTTATTTTTTATTTTTATTTTTAAATTTTTTTTAAAAAATAAAACTGGTGGGATGGGAATCATGGGATAAAGATAAGTATTAAGACAAAAAAGTAATTTGAGTTCAAATAGAACACATGCTTATTTCAATTTTGAACAAAAACAAAAGTAGCGTTCATTTACGTGAGGTGTAATTTGAGTTCAAATGGAACACAGGCTTCCACCCAAAAAAACAAAATTAGAACATAGGCTTATTTCAATTTTGAACAAAACAAAACTAACATAAGGTGTTTTGTTCTGAAAGTTTTGCCTTTCAAAAAAAAAAAAAAATTAAACAAAAACAAAACGTGTGGGAATTTTTTTATTTATAAGAATATTGTAACTTTATTGAAACGAAGATAAAATCGATACATCATGAGCCAAAGCAGACTCAACCATACTTGGATTTTCCTCTATCCAAGTTACATACGAATCAATATTCTTAGCATACTACTGCTAACATAGATTTCTATGTTAGCAGTAGTATGCTAAGAATATTGATTCGTATGTAACTTGGATAGAGGAATCCAAGCATGATTGAGTCTACTTTGGCTCATGATGTTGATAAACATCAATATCAACTCGTACACCAATTTACAAAGCCTTTGCCAAAGGAGAAAACATTGGGGATGTAACTGCTAAAAGAAAATGGGTTGGGAATATTGCAGATCTGGTATGCTTATCAAATTTCTTGTTCTATTTTTACAAGATGATATCTATATTAGGAATGAGAGATAGGTCTATCAAATGAAATTTATTGTGACATGGGTTTGTAGGCCCAAATACTATTTTGACATCTTTCTCAAAATTTTCTTGGCATGCTATGCCAATATATGAGCCTAGCGATTGTCCTATTGCTTTACATGAGATATTTGTACTTGTCTAAAGTCTTGCAGCTTTTGATGACACTGGAAAGGTTTTTTGATAGGAACTTCGTATCAATCTACTATTTTGATAGGAAACTCACCATACTAGTTTTTAACGTAGCTGAGTGGTTTTTTTTTTAGTAAATAAGTTGAAAATCATGGGACCCTATTATCAAGACTAGAGGTTTTTTTTTTTTTTTTTTTCCTATGAGCCGACCACTTTGTACTTCTCTCTTATTTTTTTTCTTTCTACATGGGACCCTATTATCAAGACTAGAGGTTTTTTTTTTTTTTTTTTTCCTATGAGCCGACCACTTTGTACTTCTCTCTTATTTTTTTTCTTTCTTTTTCTCTTTCCTTCAATAAAATAACATTCTATTTATTACTTAAAAGAAAAAATACATACACATGACAAATATACAATTATGTTTTTTTATATTTTAAAATATATTATTTGAAATATTGTACCAAACACATTTTTTGCATTATGAGTACTTTAAAGTTTATATATGTATTTTTTCACAACACTTTTTAAACTACAGTTTTCATATCATTTTGAAAAAGAATACTTGAGCACCACTGAACCACTATCAAACATGCCCTTAGTTAACCGGTAAGTTTCTTGTTTTTAATTTTTTTTCTATTTACAGGTTTAACAACATTTCTTACATTTAAATTAAGGGCAATTTCGGAAGTAAAAAAAAAATGAACATAACATTTTTCTTTTATTTTCCATTTCGCAAGTAGCGTATTTTTGAATTTTTAATGGCTAGAACACTTTTAGCAATAGCATTCACGTTCATTGTTTATTTATTTATTTATATATTTGTATTATTTTGTTTAAGTCAAAATAGCCAAAATATAAGGCTTTATTTATTTATTTTTTTTACAAGATAGAATTTCTACTTTAGCTTAATCTAAGTGTATATGTATGTAAAACTTCCTTCTGGAGACTTGAACTCCGGCTCTTACCCCCCATACCTCACAAACATTTATACTTGTGGAGTGACTACTGCACCAAGAATGCACAGTGGTGGCGTTGTTCAAAACACTGAAATAAGGTAATTTTCTCTTTCACAAGTAGTGACGCTGAGGGAGAGTAGCACTGTGAATCGAAATTCCCAACAGCTGAAATAAAAATTCTACAACAAAGCGTAACCATTAACACCATAACTGTAAATACAGAAACTCTCTTCAGCTTTAATCCCTGTTTGCCACCACGAATAACACCACCACCATCGGCCACACTCAGCTTCATCTTCTCCATGAACCACTCTACGAAACAAAACCCTTTTCTCTCTTCAACTCCTTCTTCTTCTTCTTTGAAGCGCTCAACTCCAGTCTTCGCTTCTCGGGCTTCATGTGACACTCACGAAACCTCTTAAATAGTTAATAGTAGCTTGCAATTCTTGGGAAAATCTTTTTGTTTTTTTTGAAAAATCGATTCTTGGGTTCAGATGTGGCGGAAAAATAGAGATGGGTATTATATTTTTTTCTGCTCTGTAATATAATATTTTTATTTGGCTATTTAGAAGCTAGAATACATTTAGTTAGAAAACGCTAGGCAAACGTTGACATAGTAATATATATAATGCACAATTTTATTATAACGAGTGTTTTAAGATATGGGTCTTATGAAACATGTTTTGATTTTTATAGTATCTGATTTTTTTTTTTTTTTTGGATACAGGATAGAATTCTACTCTAGCATAATCTAAGTATATGTGTGTGTGTGAAGTTCCCTCTTAGAGACTTAAACCCTGACCCTTGCCCTTCACACCCCACAAGCACTTATTTAGTATCTGATTTTTAAAATAATAATTCATGAACAATGCAAAATTAAAAATTTTGGCTTGCTGGGACGCTATTGGATTTAAGGTTTGTGAGGTTGGTTGGTGGAAGTTACTAAGGTTTTTGATTGCTATTTATTCCTAGACATGCTTTACTCTTGTATGGCTAACCATTAGAATAGGCTGGCAATTCGACATAGGATACTGCAATGGGTCATAAAAGGAGATTCAGCTTGTGTCTTATGCATAACTCGTGGGGAAAGAGTATGAAAGCTGTGATTTGTAAATTAGCTTTTGGGGCCTCTGTTTATCATATTTGGCACCGAAAGGAATTCTCTAATTCATTGTGGTACTCTATTAGAACAGAAGAGACTATAGTGTAGGATATGAAGGAAGTTCAAGCTAGGGTGGAAGCCAAATGGTGCTACTGCAACTCAATCCTTCGCAAGGCTATATGTTGTATAGGGGCGTTTCCTCACTGTAATTATTAAGCCTTCTGATCAGTAGGATGTGACAGTGATTTTGGTTGTTGTTTCAGATAGTTTATTGTGGGTTGATTTGTGCTGTTTTGGTTTGGTTAGATGTGTGCTTGTTGTACTGTGTTCCTTTGTTAACAAAATATTTGTCCATCCAAAAAAAAAAAAGTGTCGTTTCTTTCTTACATGATTGCTTGGCTGCTGCTTGGACTTATATGAAAGAACTTGTTAATATTACTAATTGGATTTTAATTTGGAGTTAAAAATTTATCTAACATGGAACCTTCCGCCATAATACTTGTTCTTGAAGCAAAGATGATGCACCTGTACACGGACTATCTGAGATGATTGTTGGTATTGCAACCATGGAGATGCTTGAGCAACAAGGAGTGGACTGCCAACCCCTCAACTATTCGAATAATTTAGGTATGCTTCTCTTTAACTTTGCCATTTGGTTGTTGACCGCTGTCTTGCAAAATATGAGAAAATAAGAAGTTGAATGAAATCTTATCAAAAAAAAAAAAAAAAAAAAAAAATGAAGTTGAATGAAATCATTTCCTTATGCATTTAGAAGAAGTGTTAGGGAGAAGTTCCTTTTGGTATGGCTTTTAGAAGTAAGTAACCTTATCCTAATTGGTTTTATTTTGATTATTATTGCATTTTTAACTACTGAAAATTGTTTATAACTGTTAGAATTTTATCTCAACTTGTATTACTGATTTCAAGTAAAGAGTTATCACAAATATATTAGACTTGAATACTGAATATATGATGTATTTTATTTAATTGTTTTTAGCTATACCGATTCAAAGTAAAGAATAAAGAACTTTCACAAATATATCTGAGCATTGAATATGAGATTTATTTTATTTAGTTGTTTTTTAGCTATATTGATTGAAAATAAAGAATATAGATTAAAGGAAAAGAGATGCAAACAAAAAGATAACATAGCGATATGTTATCGAAGAGGAAACCGAAGCACTCGGCGTAAAACCTCTCCGCTGCCCTCCAAGCGGTAAATAATCCACTAAAAAATGTAGTTGGGATACATGAACAGCAATAGACCCTTCAAGCCTAATCTACCCAGTCTACCTAAGCCCTCCAAACTTCTTGCTCCAACGAGGTTGCGTCGAACCTTTTTCTTTTCTAGCTTACCAAATTCTATTATAGCCCATAGCATCAACCAATAACCATTGGTCCTTTCCAAACAGCTTCCTTTAGCACCAAAAGACCATCTCACAGATGTGGGTATGGTGAGAAAAGGATTTGGTCAAGAACCTCTTAAGGATGTATCATTGGAGAGGAAGAGAGTAGAGGAATTTATAGACTCTCTTAGGTGAAGATTGTGGATGAATCAATCTTGTTTTTCTCTAGTGTTTCTCTCTTAAAATTCTCTCTTGAAGCTCTCTACATTTCGTGGGTATAAGGGTCTATATATAGTGGGGTGAGAAAGGAATGTGAAGAGTTAGTTTTTCCCAAACAAGGCTGGTTGGCGGCTTGGCCTCGCGACTTGACTGAGTCACGAGATCAAGCCGCGAGATAACAGAACGGCCAGGCTGGATTTTTGTCCTGTAGTGCACCAGCTGGCGTGACTATTCATCTTCTCGTACGCTTAACTCGTATGCTGCATTTTGGCGGCTTGCCAGTCGCGAGTCACCCGCGAGTCCCAGCCGTGAATCCCTGCTTCTTTGCACAATCTTGAGCATTTCTTCACACTCTCTCACACACTACCCTTACATGAATCTCACCTAAATACAAGGTTACTAAGTATTGAATTACAAGCAAATTGGCATGAAATAAAAGCTAACAAGATATTGATAATAATTCACTACATATATTGAATACTGAATAATATGATTATATATATGCATTTGAACGAGATATATTTTTTTGGTTTGAATTATGATTTGATATATATGATTTTGAATAATCTGACTATGTTTGATTCTGATACCCAGCCAATGGGAGTTATTCATTGGTATTCTGATACCCGAACCAATGAGGGTTATTCATTGGTACTCTTATACCCAAACCAATGGGATTATTCATTGGTACTCTCATACCCAACCAATGGGGGTTATTCATTGGTATTCTGATACCCAAACCGATGGGGGTTATTAACTGGTACTCTAATGCCTAGTCACGGGGATATAGCGTGACCATAGTTTATAAGATTGTTAAGAATGTGAATTCACGTTTGAATATTTGAACTATTTTAAGTCCTTAAAACTACATATGTGATTTTGGAAATGTTTGAGTTTTGAACTATTTTGAGTCACTTAAACTGCTTATGTGTTTTTGGAACCTATTGTAAGTTATAGCTTTTGATATATGGAAAACTGACTCTTTTCTAAACCATCTATGATATATTTGTAAGATTAAAGTATGTGATCTATGTGCAACTTATTATTTTAAGACTACAAAACTTCTTCAGTATTTTGAAATCACATAGTATATTATAAACTTTGAAAACACATATTACATCTTATACTTTACAGATATATTGTTTAATAGAACTTATTAGGATTTTGGTTACTTATTGTTGTCAGCTCACCTCTTTTTCCCCTCCAGTTTCAGATTGTGAAGAATAACAAGTTTTTGGAGTTTTGATATCGTGTTGTGAGCAAGAAAAGAAGCTTAGTGATTTGGGATTGAATTGTCTTCGAATAGTTTATATTTTATTGGCCAATTGGCATTATGTACATAAGGTTTGGATTTTGTTCCTATAAAATTATTGGAGATCTATTCATAAAGAAATTGTTGAGGTATTTTGGATTTAATTAATTTATTTTTGAAGATAAATTTAGTTGCTAAGAAGGCCTTGCACACTTGTATGTGCTTACTTTATAAGCGTGCGGCGGTTGTCACGTGCCTATCTTTATAGTTGGGTTCAGGACGTGACAATTTTAATGGTATCAGAGCTTAGGTTATGATCTTGCAGATTCTATACTGGGATTTGATTTGGAATAAGCTTTGCACACTAGGGATTACAGTTATAATCATTGTTTATGAAGGCTATTGAGCCATAGATAGTGTTCTTTTGATGATTTGATGAGAAGTGTATGTGAGGTTCCATCATATGATGAATTTGTTAGGTTAGATTCGTCAGGATTTTATATTTATGTCTCTTGGGTTTATGTGTGACGTGACTTATAAAACGAAAAGGAGGATTTTAATTGATATACTTCTATATTCTTATACTAGTATTAAGTGGGTGTGTTGTATTCTTGAAATTTTGTAATTGATCAGATTGATTATTAAAACTTCTTCTTATTAAAAAAGGAAAGAGAGTGAGAAAAGAACAAGCAAAGGAAATCTTCCTGCTGTTTTATGACTGATCCTTTGAAAACTCATTTGATATTTTTGCCTAATAGAGTCGACCTACGTAAGGTTAGTTTGATCTATAGGAGATTCTCATAGGTTTAATTATTGAATGATAGTTTACTATATGCCCTATTTAGAATTTGGAGTGCTTTTAGAGAATTGGAAATTGCAGAACTTTATTTATGGGTTAAGGTTTGATGTTAGAGCTATGATTCTTTGATTTTAGTTTATATGGAGTTAGGAAATTAATGGAAGTTCATAGTGTGAAGGAAAAATCAATTTGTAGGTTATTGTAGTTAACACTATATTATATGTTTTATATAAAATTCTAAGGGTGTTTAAAGAATTCAGTAATATATCGGCGACTTCTTTGGATTCTAATGTTAGGACCGACTTTTGGGATCATTGTTCTTGTTAGGGTTGACCTACATGGATTACCATAGCTTTATTTATGTGTGAGGTAGTCCCTAAATGTTTTTGAGACATGTTTGTTACTTAGAAGTTTGAGGCCTGCAATTTCTTTCAATGGACTTGGAGGATTGTTTAATATCTTGGGGAAATAAGTTTGATGCCAGAAATGTAATTCCTTGAACTTACCTGATAAGAGTTAATGGATTGGCTTAATAGAAAATGAAGTGGATAGAACACAAGTACGTGGTAGTACTGAATTGGACTAGTGAACCATATTTTTTATTAGATATTGAAGGAATTGGGATGGCAAGAGAGTTTATTTTGAAAGACTATTACAATTTGAATTATAGTCAATTGTTGTACCTTTTGTTTTTATTGGCAGATGGTTAGTGATAACAAATTGCAATGTACTCTTAAGCTCTAGACTACTAGGACTATTATTTGCAAGGTAAAAAAAAATTTTGCTTATTAAGAAGATAATTTATGGTTAAGATAGAGGTTCTATGAAAGACCTTAGTTCAATGCTCAATTGATTATTTATGGAGACTTTGGAATTTCTTTTCTTACAAAACTTGAGGAAGAAAAGATATGTGATATACGCATATGTTGTAAATTAGTTTTGAACTTAGGAAGGATTGGAACTTTGGATGCACTACTTAATTTTGAGGTATAGAATTAAATGGATGCTAGCATTCAATGGTCTATGGTGAATCTCAAAATTGTGGATTTCCCTTGTTGTTATTTTTGGAGACTACTTAGGCCTTGGAATTTTGTTGAAATTAATAATTGATGGAAATTAGTCATTGGAGTTAATCTAAACGAATGGGCCTTGGAACTTTTATTCATATTGAAGGGAACTTACAGAGCTAGTTAGACTAGAGATATGTATATCTTTAAAGAATCTTATATTTTTTTTTTCGTAATATGGTTGTTCTTAAACTATGGGTAATTGAGTAAGAGATTTTATAGTGGTATTGTATTATGCAATGGAAGCATCATGGTTCCATTTGCTTTGGAATTTTGTTTTATTTTTGTAAATCTTGGGAAGGAAAAGTCTACGCATATGTTGTGAAACAGTTTTGAACTATGGTGATGAGTGATAAATTTGTATAGATCGATACAATTGTGGCTTTAGAGTAGCGCAGTGGAAGCGTGATAAATTGGTTTAGTTTGATATGAATTTAGAGGACTGAATTCTTATAAGTGGGGGAGATTGTAACACCCAGTCCCAAAAAAAAATAATAATAAATAATAAATAAAAAAGGAGATTTAATTTTAGGGGTAATTTAGTAATTTTTGATATTGAAGTTAGCACTATTTATACCCTAATTGTATCATGTAAACCCTAGCCACCACACTCATCTTTGCTTCACCACGTCAACTCCAAGATTTCAACTCTAGCGTTGAAGAGAGAAACCCTGAATTGAGAAGCAAGGGTGAGGGTATTAGACTGATGGAGAGAATCATTGAAGACAAATCAAATAGCATTGCATTTTTGCTCCAGCACAAAAACCAAAAAAAAAAAAAAAAAAGGATCACTACATAAAGCTAATGAACAGAAGATTAGAGTTCGTAAAGCTGAACATCTTCTGAAAGTGGCAGAGGAAGATATGCTGATGGCAAAATTGGAGGCTGCTTCAATATCTGAAGAGTTAGTGAAGGTCCATAGATGGTGGGTTCCACGTTGGCTTGCATTCCATTTACGCTATTTCCAGTCCTATATAGTGACTCACTAGAATGATCATGGAAGGCCAGCCTTGGATTTGTTAATCCAAAAGGCATAGGAAAACAAAGGTCAAGTTAAAAAGTGGGCTGAGCCTTACATTGAAACAATGATGACTAAATGGCTACCAAGTATGATGGAATAATGGTTGACATTTGTAACCTCTCTTGAACCACATATTCATTCACTTACTACTAAAACGTTTGAGGCCTACCATGCATCTAAAAGTTCTGTAGTACCACATGTTATAAAGGTACAAAAGATGGCAAATCCTTACATTCAAGGAGCTAGGAAGTTCACACAACCATACTTCAATAGGGTGATATCTAAGGATTTAGAAGAAGTGTTAGGGAGAAGTTCCTTTTGGTATGGCTTTTAGATGTAAGTAACCTTGTCCTAATTGGTTTTATTTTGATTACTATTGCATTTTTAACTACTGAAAATTGTTTATAACTGTTAGAATTTTATCTCAACTTGTATTACACAAATATATCAGATTTGAATATTGAATATATGATGTATTTTATTTAATTGTTTTTAGCTATACCGATTCAAAGTAAAGAATAAAGAACTTTCACAAATATATATGAGCATTGAATATGAGATTTATTTTATTTAATTGTTTTTTTAGCTATATTGATTGAAAATAGAGAATATAGAATTATCACAAATATATTTGAATACTGAATATATGATTATATATATTTATTTGAATGAGATATATTTTTTGGTTTGAATTATGATTTGATATATATGATTTTGAATAATCGGACTATGTTTGACTTTGATACCCAGCCAATGGTAGTTATTCATTAGTACTCTGATAACTAAACCAATGGAGGTTATTTATTGGTACTCGGATACCCAACCAATGAGGGTTATTCATTAATACTCTGATACCTAAACTAATGGAGGTTATTCATTGGTATTCTGATACCGAAACCAATGGGGGCTATTCACTAGTACTCTGATGCCCAATCACGGGGATATAGCGTGACCATAGTCATAAGATTGTTAAGAATGTGAATTTACATTTGAATATTTGAATTATTTTAATTCCTTAAAACTACATATGTGATTTTGGAAATGTTTGAGTATTTGAACTATTTTAAGTCACTTAAACTGCTTATGTGTTTTTGGAACCTATTGTAAGTTATAGCTTTTGATATATGGAAAACTAACTCTTTTCTAAACCATCTATAATATATTTGTAAGATTAAAGTATGTGATCTATGTGCAACTTATTGTTTTAAGACTACAAAACTTCTTTAGTTTTTTGAAATCACATAGTATATTATAACTTTGAAAACACATATTACATCTTATACTTTGCAGATATATTGCTTGATAGAACTTATTAGGATTTTGGTTACTTATTGAGTTGTCAGCTCACCCCTTTTTCCCCTCCAGTTTCAGATTGTGAAGAATAACAGGTTTTGGGAGTTTTGATATCGTGTTGTGAGCGAGAAAAGAAGCTTAGTGATTTTGGGATTGAATGGTCTTCGAATAGTTTATATTTTTATTGGCCAATTGGCATTATGTGCATATGGTTTGGATTTTGTTCCTATTAAATTATTGGAGATCTATTCATAAAGAAATTGTTAAGGTGTTTTGGATTTAATTGATTTAGTTTTTGAAGATAAATTTAGTTCCTAAAAATGCCTTGCACACTTGTATGGTGCTTACTTTATAAGCGTGCAGCAGTTGTCACGTGCCTATCTTTATAGTTGGGTTCTGGGCGTGACAATAGTTCACCTACTCTCTTGGCACCTTCAAGATCATCTATCTATGGTAGCTATATTTCATGATAAAAGGTGAAACCATTAGCTAAATCCTTCAATTAGATAGTAATGAAAGTGGTAAACCTGCATAAACTCAAGAAGTGGAATGGCATGCCGAGAAAAATAAACCTTTTGAAGATATTTGTCCTGTTAGAACCAAAACTTGAATCATGGAACTAAAAGTCATATTTTATTGCAAAATATATATATATATATATGAATTAATATGTGTAATTACTTATTCATTTTAATAACTCCGCCTTTGTCTATGCTTAGTGTCACGTATTGATCACAGTCAATCTCAAGCCTGTGGGAAAAGGAGGGAGAGTTGTGGTAGGTTGACAGCTTGCCTAAAATTTAGTCACTCTATTATTACGAATGAACTTATACATTTAAGTATAACAAGAGAGAGGAAAAAAATTCTAGCAGATAGCTAACTAATCTTAGAAATAGGTTGAAAAGGGATTACTTACAAGCTTAGTCTAACTACAAAGAAAAAGTGAAAATTAGCTCTAAAATGCTAGTTCCATTGTGTCCTTGTGTTACGATGACAATAGGGGAATAAAGTAACCCTAACATTTCTACATTTCCTATAACAGAAAAGTACTTGAACAAAAACCTAAATGCTTGAGCTTGTGGAACACTATCTTCACCACTTATTTGTGAACATCCTAACATATATTCATCATAACTATCTTCTAAAAGATTAGTGAAAGATGTGTCCCTTGGAATACTCGAATCCATTCCTAGTAACAAAAACAAAAACAATAATTTACATTCAGTTACACAGAAACAATAATTCTATAATGTGTAAGGAATCCCTTTCATTCAGTTCATAGTTTATTGGCATCAAACTCCCAGTTCTATCACAGTTTCAAGCAATTAACAATAATTTATCTCAATTACATAGAAACCATAAGGAGCAAAACTACAATGATCGCCACATTCTAAAAAACTCAACCTCAAAGCTGTCTATAAATTTTTCATCCTCAGCCCAAAATATTAACAGCACAAGAGATCTCACAATTAAGATAGTACATTCAGAAACAATTTTCACAAAATCTCATGGAACCAAGCAACAGAAATTGCCACATTCTAGAACTACACAACTCAATGCAACATGAACTCTTAGATTAGTCACTTACATTTCATTCATAGAATTATTTACACACACACATTTCCCAGAAAACATTTTCCAAAAACCATTCCAACCACATAGATATCAAAAACCCACCAAGCAAAAATGACAAACATGCAAAACCCAATATGAATTCATCAATCAAACATCATTGCCATCACAATTTCAGCTACAAAAAACCCAAAATTCAGATTCTCAATATTTTCACACCCAAAAAAAAAAAAAAAAAAAACAGAGACTTAAATATTACTGATAAAAAATAAAAATAATAGTTAAAGATGAATTCTTTTCTAAAAATAAAAAATTGGGTATTGAATTACTAACCTGATTATTGAAGACGCCAAGGAAAGCAATGAACGAGGAAAACGATTCTATTTTCTTTTTTGTTGTTTTGTTTGTTTGGGGTTTTTGTTTTTCTTGGTTTGGGTACCGATATTCAAGGTTGAGATTAATTTATTGACTCTAATAAGATTAATTAAATAGAAAAAATAGAGAAAAGATCAAGACCAGAGTGAAAGACAAATAGAGAAAAGAACCAAAAACCCAAAACCTAAACCCAGATAGTGGTGAAGAATAATAGAAAATCATTCAAAACCACCAAATCATCAACTCGTACAATAAACTAATAAATTCAAACATGACAAAAACCCTATTAAATCAAAATTTTGGGTACTGATATTCAAGGTTGAGCCAATGTTTTCAGAACTCCATTCTTTGTTATAGGTGGTTGAGGGAACTTCAATTGAAAGACACGGTGCGAGTTCTTTTGTGAAAGACATGGTGAGAGTTTTTTGTGAGAGAGAGCAGCGGCGAGGGTTGATTTTGTGAGAGAGGAGTTTTTGAAGAGAGAGAGCTTTCTGAAGAGAAACCAAACAATAGAGAAGAAGGAAAAACGTTTGGATGAGAGAGAAAGAATTGTAAATTAATACCACTGTTTAATTTTTTAAGAAAAAATTAATGGAATAGAGTTGTTACAGTGTTCTCTAAATTAAGAGAACTACTGTAGCAACTTCAAGAAAAAATTGGAGAATCTGTGTGTTTAGAGAACCGGTTGGAGTGTGAACAGTAGCATTTGGTGGTCCAAAAATAGAGATACAATGACTGTTGGAGATGCTCTTAAGGGTGGGTGGGCATCTAAAGTAGCACCAAGATCCACAAGGATCCACTTTTGTGATTTTATAAAACAGAATGCATTTCCTCAAAAGGAAAAAAGCTTTATGCATAAGGAAATGATTTCATTCAACNGTATTTGAATTGTGTTATTAACCATGTAATGCTCTAATAATCCTTTTTTTTTTTTTTTTTTTTGGATTCGTATGTTATAGATGCACCTAATGGATCTTAACCCGTGGCCTCAACCCTCCACCTGGAGCTAGTAATGGGAGAAGGTGTACTGGGAGGAGGTGTTACTGGAACTAGTGCTCATTGGTGTTGCTGGAGTGAAGGGTCTAATATTAAATTTCTTTTACAGAACTCGTTCTCTATTATTTTTTTTTTTTTGATAGATTGGTAAGACATTATTAATATAGAAAATAGACACCCTCAGCACATAGGATATGAACTGGTGGTGTAATACAAATATCAAAAAGTAAAGAAATCAATAAAATCCATCAAACTAGTAAAAGAATGACTTCTTAGAGAAGCCATCCAGGCATACAAAAGGCGTAGAAAACTAGATTTCACAATCAGCCTTGAAATTTTGGAGCCTTTGAACGTTTGACTATACCCTTCCTTCCAAATAACCCACATAAGACATAGAGGAATAGCCTTCTAAATCTCTCCATTATCTCTTCTACCACCAAGCCATGGCCAGCAAGCTAGCAGCTCCACAACCTTCTTTGTCATCACCCATTGCACCCGAAAAGACAAAACAGGGACCATAGATTCCTTGTTGTAGGACAGTGTAGCAACAAGTGATCCACTGAAAGCTCATATTTTGACATGATTATTTTTTTTGAAAGCTCTGTGTTCTATATAACTTATTATTATTTCTATAGTTTTTTAAGTCTCTACGTTCTCTAACTTTGATAGACAATTTTGGTTGAACCTATTTATGTTAGCTTGCATATGGTACTTCAACCTCCTTCCTTTATATCTGTATTTCTCACTAGCTCACTTCTTATTTTTTGATCAACTCTTTGTTTGGTTGTAGTTGGGGGAAGGTAAGAGAAAGCAAGAGAGCAAGGGAAAGGAAAGAGAAAAGAAAATTATTTTCCTTAGGTCTATTTGGATATAGGAAGGAAAGGAAACAAGAAAATAAAATAATCTATCCTAATGATCAAAAAAAAAAAAAAAAAAAAAACTATCTTTTCTTTGTTTGGTTTAAACAAGAAAATAAAATAATCTATCCTAATGATCAAAAAAAAAAAAAAAAAAAAAACTATCTTTTCTTTGTTTGGTTTGCAAATAGTAGGGAAAGGAATTTTCTTTTTTTACCTTTATGCTTTCATGTATATTTTATAAATGTGATATATTTCAAATATATGTTGAAAAGTTAAGAGTATATTTGTAAATTAATAACACATTAATTTCAATTTTGTCAACTCAGCAGTTTTCCTTTCCAACTTTCCCTTTTTTTCCATCCATTTTGGGCAGAGAGAGATTTTTGGACCCTGGTAGAAATCTCTTACCTTTAAATCCTTAGCCTTTTCTTTACATTTTTGGAACCAAACAGTGAAATCAGTCTTCCACCCCTCAGTTTTTTCCCTATGTTTTCCTTTCTACTCTCTTTCCACTGTTCCTAACAAAGTGTAAGTTATTCTTTGGAAATCCTCTACACTGGCAGTTATTACAGTATTTTGCTGCTGTATTTGTCTTAAGTCTCTCATTTTTTAAATTGTCTTCCTCAGTCTGTCCAATTATTCACTAATATATTCATCCTAGCTACATTTTATACCTATGCACTGCTTCATTAAGCTCAGTTGCTCTATATTGCTCATTTCCAATTTTCTCTCCTTCTAATTTGCATAACCTCTGTCCAACATCCTGTTTTTATGAACCAGTCTCTGTTCTTTTAATTAATATAAGTGGACACTTACATTTCCTTTTAACTTTTAATTGCGAATTTTTGCAGCTCTTGGGAGGATTTGATCGTGATTTATATGTTGAAAAGTGGGCACCCTTTGTAAAGGTTAATGAAAATATAATATTTAGTTTAATTTTTAGTTTTTGAATCTGCATTTATTCTTGACTCTCTGTCTTTCTTTATCCTGCAATATGACATACATATTTTAATCTTGGACATATGATTAAATTTGCAACATATATTAGTAAGAATTCTTTGAATTTCCTATAACTGCAATTAAACTTGTCTGGTTCACTTGCATGATATGCCAACATGTATTCATAATTAGGTATGATTATCCTATGTGTTCTCCAAAATTTTCACCATTATGATTTGAAAACTGTTTCTTTGATATTCATATGATCATTTGTATTATTTAAAGTAAGTATAAAGTTTCTCTACAACCTAAATTGGAGGAACTCCCTCCAAACTGCTATGTGTCAACACCAGAGAATGACAAGTGTCCTGGTTCAGCTGAAGCTCAACTTCAAAAATAATGCCATTAACCTAGGTTTGACTGGTCTGTAGAAAGAGATTAAAAGGTGGTCATAAATTTGGGGTTAAGAGAGTTATTTATTGAATTTCAGCTTTAGCTAAACCAGGACACTTGTCACTCTATGGTGTTGACATGGTAGTTTGGATGGAGTTCCTCCAATTTAGGTTGTAGAGAAACTTTGTCCTTAAAGTAATGAACTTCATTTTTTCCTTTTGGGTAGTGTAAGGTGTGTTCTCACATCAACCAACTAGTTGCTAGAACTTTAGAAACGAAACATAGATACTTGTGAAATTGAAAACCACAAATTGTTAATTGCATAAAAACCACAATTTGTTAATCTTGTTCTTCTAAAAACCGTCTATAATACTGATATTATGCGGCCAAAACTGTTTTTTGAAGAACTGTATTAAAGTAATACTCTCACTTTAATGCATAAATTTTAATTAGTTTCGTTAGCTTACAACTCCTCTCCACTTTGACTTCTAAGCATGCATACATTGATGCATTTTGAAAATATGTAGGTCTAGAAAAATGTCTAAATTAGTTACATTCCAATCATATTTATTGCTGCAGCTTTTGTCATTAGGGTTTTAGGATCATTTGTTAACTTTGTGGTTGTGTTTAACATGATGAAAGTAACTTTTAAATCCAAAACTTTGGACTTCATTTGAATTATGCTTTCATATGATGAATATTGTTTTTTTTTTCTTTTTTCTTTTTAGCTGAAGCAATATGGTATTTCTTAATGAGATGGGTTTAAGTTACACCTAGTGTAACTCTTTTAGTGTAACTCTAAAGAGTTACACATTTTTAAACTATTCGATTTAAGTACATCCAACAGTAAAAAAAATAAAAATAAAAAACCCTCATCAATGCTAATATTCTAATTGATCTCATTTATTATCCTTTATTTAATACATTTCATACTTATCTCTAAACCTAAAAAAAGTCACAGCCATCAGACTTTGTTGAATAACATAACTATTGCTTTTAGTTGTTCTTATTGCTTAGTTCCCACATTTCAAACTTATTTTTTAACAACTCTAAATAGTAGTTTATAGAGTAAAAAAAATGTGAACTCTGAACCAATTCAGGTGTACTACTTGCCTTCTAATGGTTGTCTTTCACTGGTTGCATTTTAAATCATAACCATCTTCTTCCCAAAATAGTTCATATCTATGACAAAGTCTAGAAACATGGAGGTAGAGAACAACTAAAAGCAATAGTTGTGTTATTCAACAAAGTCCGGCAGCTATGGCTTTTTTTTTTTTTTTTTTTTTGCTGTTGGCGACCTAATCATGGAGGTGGAAGGGTCGTGGAGGAGATAGAGTGAGAAACGTGCAAAGAGAAAGAGAGAAAGATGTGCAGTGGAGAGAGAGAGTCAGAGGTATAAATTTTTTTTGGTTTAGAAATAAGTATGGAATGTATTAAATAAGGGATGATAAAAATGAGATCAATTAAAATATTAGCATTAATGAGTCTTTTTTGACCGTTGGATCTGCTTAAATTCAACGGTTTAAGAAAGGTGTAACTCTTTAGAGTTACACCAGGTATAACTTGAACCCATCTCATATTTTAATACCTCTTGATGCTACAATAGCTTACTTTTTTTGTTATCCTCTATATTTTTTCCTAATTTTGTTTCAGCATTTCTGTTTTTAACTAATGAATTCATGTTCTGAACTCTTGACAGATTCTTCTAAATGAAGTGGCTCCTAGGCCTCATAATAGTGGTCATCACATAACTGAGTCTTGCTACACCTCACAATTTGAACAAAATTTGCGGGTTGTTGTTGGTCTTCCACTTGGTGAGCTATCAATGAAAACTCTTGCTGCTGTCATGTACAATATACTCGGTGAAGATGAGGTGAAGAATTTCTTTTTATTTTTTTTATCTATCTAACATATAAAATGAATATGTTACCTATATTTTTCTGTTTAAGCCATGTGGCTTGTTTTGTTTGAGAGAGAGAGAGAGATGATGGCATGAAGCTGAAGTCATTTGTTTCTTTTAGAACATATTTCTGTAATATACTTTCACTAAAAATAATCTACTAGAAGATTGTTGAAGTTGCAACTAGAATTAGGTATAAGTCTGTGCTTGAGCTTATGACTTTGTATACCATTGTGAATAGCGAAATTTTAAGAAATTACAATTAACACAAGCAAACGTTCCATTTGTCCTAATTCTCATTAACTGGTTTTTAGTTCTAAAATTATTTTATCTTGGAAAACTTGTTAATGTTAGGAAAAAAAGTAAATTGGAACATTAATGTACACAAAATGTTTGAAATGTATTTATTCAACATAACTATCTTTCACTACCCCCTCCCCCCACATGTCAAATGTCTCTCTCTTGTATTTATTTATTTATTAAATTTCAGGGTAAGCCTGGTTTTATTTTAGTTCGTCAACTGATTAGAGGGGCATTAAGTATTCCTAGGGCTACAGTTCATTGGTATGACAAGCCAGCTATGTGAATTTCGTTTTCCTCTCTCACCCTCCCTCCCTCTCTCTCTCTCTCTCTCTCTCTCTCTCACACACACACACACACACACACTACTTGACCTTTTGTTGGGGTTAGTGCCCTAGAATCCTATTGTATGATACTATGTACGATATTATGTATGACATTATGTATGACATGATGTATTACTTAATATTGTAATTAATAAAGTTGTTTCATTATTATCTAAAATAGTGGTAACATGAATATTCGAACATTATCATATAGTCCATGAGATGCATAGTATGTGATTTATGTGAAAAGTCACAGAAGATATAAATCACAAGTTCTTTGTAAACTCAGAATTTAGTTCGTAGTCGATGATGAAATTGGGTGTTTCATCTACGAAGACTATAAAATATTAACTAAGATGATTTGTCTTGATTATGGAAGTGGTGACTTCTAGTTGACATGTTGATATATTTTAAGAGTTAAAACATATAGAACAGGACTACTGTAAGATTTATTATTCACCTAATGACTGTCAATTGAATAATAAATCTCATGACTTAGATTTACATGAACTCTTAATCCTGGAAGGATAATGTACATGATCATGAAATGTAGGTTGCTTTGATATATCAGGAGTGAGATCTAAAGTTACGATCAAAACCTCAGCATGTTGGGTAGCCACATTTAGTGTTGATGGAACATATATTCTCAAGATGAAATTTATAGTCTCTTAATGGAGATATAAAATATTCACTTGAGATAAGTTTAATGGGTTTGTTATTCAAAATATTAGGCCTAATTACTTTAGCAAATAATTACTAAAGTATATATATTTATGAAATTGAATTTCATAAATATATGATGAATAACTTAAAGGATTAAACCGGGTACTCAAGGATTAAGATGTAATAATTTACAAAGTGGCAGTCTACATTCATGACTTTGTATTACTACGAATATTTTATGAAGAGGTTGCATGTACAATAAAGTCTTGGGATATAATTTATCAATAAGGCCTAGAGTACAATTATATTTATATAGCGGTATTAAATATAATTAATAGTAACTTTGGCCTTGTCAAGAGTTGATAGAAAAGCCCAAGGCCCATTGGAGTTAGTGTCTTATTTGTTCCCTTTTGGTCCCACTCCAAGCCACATACTACAGCTCAATTGGGAATGCTCAAAAGGTTAGCCCAATTAGATAATCAATTATATAGAGAGAAAAATACATAATATATGGATATATGAACTGGTATGTATAAAGGGGTTTGACACTCTTTCATTCTCTCTAGAACATACACATATAACTAATTGAGTGACCACACATTTTGGGCGTCAGTGGAATTGGAGTGAAGATTGAAAGTCTTCTCAAGAACTTCTGAATTTTGGTTTTGAATTTCACTGCTTCAAGGTACACTCTGTTGTTCTCTAATTCTAAAACTTACATAGCACATGTTAACAATTGTGAATGAAGTAGATCCGTTATTTTTTCCTTTGCGTACAAGTATATTTCCATCAAATGATATCAGAGCGGTCTTCAATTTCCAATCTATATAACATGTTTTGTGAGTTTTGGAATTAGAGATAATAGTTTCATGATGATAGAAGATTATATATGTATTTAATTTTCTGCATGGATGTTGGAACTATGATTTGATGAAAACTGATATTGATGTTATGATGTTGTTTAAATTTGAATTTAAGTATGTTAAATTGAATTTTAAGGCTATAGCATCAATGGAATTCAATTTTGATATCAGATTCTGTCAGTCATGTTCATATGGTGGTTGTTTGTTTATGAAAACCGTTGGAAATTGTTTAGATCTTCTCTTTGAAAACTGAAAACATGGGTTTTTCGTGGGTTAGCTTCTCGCAAAGTTACTTGCGAAAAACGCTTCTGAAGCACAAAACTTTTCACGGGTAAGCTTTACTCGCGAAACAGTTGCGAGACAGTAGTGAAAGTTTCTGTCTGAATTTTCGAGTTTTCACTATTTTGCCTTAACTCAATTTTACGGGAAGAGCTTAGTCGCGAGACAATAACGAAAGTTTCTATCTGAATTTTGTGTTTTCACTTTTTGCATGAAAGCATTTTCACGAGAAGAGCTTAGTCATGAGTTTCTCGTGAAAATGCCACTGAAGTGAATTTTGAATTTTTTTCTAAGTGTTTTCATATGTATAAAGTGCAAGGCTATGTGTGATTGGATTACACATGTTTACAAAATAAAAACTTTTAATTTAAAACATCTAGTGGGAGAGAGATACAAGGGTTGGATCTCACGACATCCATTGTCAGTTCATAGTAGTGTGAAATATGTACTTTGTCTTTGCTTCGAGCTTAGTAATCCATGCGGAGAGTATTTATTTCATGGTACTACAGGATTGAATTTCTTGGTTTATAGTAGTTTGATTAAACACCTTGTCTTAGCCTCGAGCTTTGCATTCCATGCGGAGGGTGTTTTGTATCATGGTACTACAGAATGAACCTGTTAAGGGGATGAAATGTGGCTACACATGATTCTAGACAATGGTATACACTAAACTAGATATTATAGTATCCTCTATGCTGAGTTCTTACTATTATTATTTAGAGGCCAAATGAATAACGACATATTATTAGTGTTTGATAAGAGTTATCATGATAGCATTAATAATGAGAATAGTTCTCAATCAATCATAATATTTTATATTCACTCTATGCTGAGGGATATTGAATATGAGATTGGGTTGTCGTTGCATATATTGTATTATGGTTTTATTAAGGTTCCATGCTATATGTTTATATGCTAAATTGATAATGTCCAGTTTACTTATTATATTCATGTTTATTAATTTCAGATGTGAACATGGCATCTTTTAGCCCACTTGTTACTATTCTTTATCAAAACAAACTGACTGGATCTAACTATGTTGACTGGAAAAGAAATTTGGACATTGTTTTTATAGCTAAAGGGCACAAATATGTACTTACTCAACCATGTCCTAGCTTTCCTTCATTAGATGCTTCTTTTGAGGAAAAACAATGATATGATCGTTGGCAGGTATCTAATAAGATGGCTAAGTGCTACATCCTAGCATTTATCTCAAATGTTCTACAGCATCAAATGCAAGATGTAGAACTAGATTCGGACATAATGTTCAATCTGAAGGAGATGTTTGGTGAGCAAGGCCAATTTGCAAGGCAAGAAACCATGTGGCAAATTTATAATACCAAAATGGTAGAAGGCGGTTCAGTGAGGGAGCATTGTCTTACAACGATCTCTAGTCTGAATACATTGGAGGTTTTGGGTGTCGATATTGATGGAGAATCCCAAGTGGATATGATACTCCAGTCACTACCGGAATCATTCAAGGAATTTACACTTAATTATAATATGAACAAAAAGATTTACTCTTTGTCTGAATTAATGAATGAATTGGTAGCGGTAGAAGGCATCCTTGGCACTTCTAATGTTGAAGCCAATGTGGGTGAAGCTTCTACTTCTCAACCTAAGTCGAAAGGCTAGGGTAAGAAGAAGAAGAAGAAGGACTTCACCAAGCAAGATGGTAAACAAATTGCCTTAGGGGTTGCTGACAAAGGAAAAAAGCTCAAAGGAAAATGTTTCCATTGTGGCGAGAAAGGACATTGGAAGAGGAATTGTCCAAAATTTAAGGCTGCTAAGAATAAAGGTATGAAAAGTTGATTCCTTCTTGAAATATGTTTAGTGCAGAATCCCATAGATTCCTAGTGTGTGGATTTAGGTTGTACTAATTATATCTGCAATTCTTTGTAAGAGTTCCAGGAGACCAGAAAACTTAATGAAGGGGAATTGTTTTTTACTTTGGTTGATGGGACCAGGATTCCGGTTGTAGCTGTTGGTGTTTATAATCTATATTTTGAGTCTAGAGTTTTAATATTGGAAGACTGTCTGTATGTACCTAATGTTCGTAGGAATTTAATTTCTACAACTTATTTAGGTAAACGTGGATATTGTGTTATCCTTAAAGACAATGTTGTAATAAAGAAGGGTAAAATGTTTATCTGTTCTAGCAATATTGTTGATGGTTTTTATATTTTAACTCCTGATAAGCATGAACTATATAATTCTGAATTAGATAATGACTCTCATGTAAAATCATTAAAGAGAAAGTTTCCTTCTACTAGTGATGCATATCTTTGGCATTTGCGTTTGGGTGATATTAATTCAAACAGAATTCAAAGACTGATCAAAGATGGTCTCTTAGAGCCATTGGACTTTAATGATTTTCCAGTTTGTGAATCTTGTTTGGAAGGCAAAATGACCAAACGACCTTTTAATGCAAAAGGTAGAAGAGCCCAAGATTTGCTAGAACTAATACATTCAGATGTATGTGGTCCTATGTCAATCCAGGCAAGAGGTGGCTATGAGTATTTCATTACTTTCACTGATGATTACTTTAGATTGGGTTATGTGTACCTAATGAAACGGAAGTCCGAAGCCTTTGAAAAGTTCAAAGAGTTTAGGGCTGAAGTTGAGAATCAATTAGGTAAACGCATAAAGGCCATTCGATCTGATCGTGGTGGTGAATACCTTCTTGGTGATTTTAAGGATTACTTAACTGAAAATGGGATTGTATCCCAATTGACTACACTTGGAACTCCACAACAAAATGGTGTAGCGGAAAGAAGAAATAGGACTCTTTTAAATATGGTTAGGTCCATGATGAGTTATTCGACTTTACCAATTTCCTTTTGGGGATATGCCTTAAATACTGCAATGTATCTTCTGAATTTAGTACATTCGAAGTCTGTTCCTAAAACACCTGTAGAGTTGTGGAATTGGCGTAAGTCTAGTATGAGACATCTCCATATTTGGGGTTGTCCAGCACATGTGTTGAAAGGAAAGTCTAACAAGTTACAGTCTAAAACAGATGTGGTATTCTTTGTAAGGTATCCAAAAGGAACTATTGGAGGTTTATTCTACAGTCATAAAGAGAATAAAGTGTTTATTAGCACAAATGCCAAATTCTTGGAAAATGACTATATGAATGATTATACTCCTAGAAGTAGAGTTTTGTTGGCTGAAATGAATGAACCTCTAAATGAAAAATCAATAGATCAAACTAGGGATGATGTGGTTGTATTGGATACACCATAAGATAATACTTATGAGATGACTAGTACACAATTGCCTCGTCATAGTGGGAGAATTGTTCGGCCTCCTATAAGGTTTATAGGTTTGGGAGAAACTTATGAAGCTATCTCAGAAGAAGCTGAAACCTATCCTTACACTTACGAAGAAGAAAATGAAGGATATAGATGCATATCATTGGGTTAAAGCTATGAAATTTGAATTAGATTCCATGTATTCCAATCAAGTTTGGGATCTTGTAAAGGTACCTAACGGCATTATACCTGTTAGTTGCAAATGGGTTTACAAGAGGAAGAGAGGGATAAATGGAAAGGTTGAAACCTTTAAAGCAAGGATAGTGGCGAAATGGTATACTAAAAAAAAAGGTATTGATTATGAAGAAACCTTTTCACCAGTAGCAATGCTTAAATCTATCAGAATTCTCTTATCCATTACTGCTCATTATGATTATGATATTTGGCAAATGGATGTCAAGAATGCATTTCTTAATGGCAATCTTGAAGAGGAAATCTATATGAATCAACCAGAAGGTTTCGTAGATAAGAACCAAGAACATATGGTGTGCAAGTTGAAAAGGTCCATTTATGGACTTAAGCAAGCATCTAGGTCATGGAACATCAGATTTGATCAAGCAATCGAGTCATTTGGCTTTGAACAAAATCTTGATGAACCATGTGTGTACAAAAGACATCGAGATAAAGTAGTAATGTTCCTAGTGCTTTATGTTGATGATATTCTACTCATTGGAAATGATGTAGGGGTAATATCATTAGTAAATGTGTGGTTGTCAAGTCAATTTGATATGAAGGATTTGGGTGAGGCTAACTTTATTCTAGGGATCAAGCTTTGGCAAAATCACAAGAATAAGACGGTAGGCTTATCACAAGCTGAATATATAGATAAGGTTCTAGAATGGTTTAGCATGCAAAACTCCAAGAAAGGATTACTTCCTTTCAGACATGGAGTTCCTCTGTCTGATGACCAAAGGCCTAAGACTCAAGAGGAAGAAAATATAATGAGACAAGTTTCTTATACTTCTACTGTAGGAAGTCTCATGTATGCCATGTTTTGTACTAGACCAGATATCTGTTATTCAATTGGCATGGTCAGCCGATATCAATCAAATCTAGGACCAAAACATTGGTAAGCTGTAAAGCATATTCTCAAGTATCTACGAAGAACAAGAGATTATATGCTTGTTTATCAGTGTGAGGATTTGATTCCCATTGACTATACAAATTCAAACTTTCAATCGGATCTAGATTTCAAAAAGTCCACATCAGGATGTGTTTTCACCTTAGGAGGTGGAGCCATAACTTGGAGGAGAGTCAAGCAATTTGGTATTGCAGACTCCACCATGGAAGCATAATATGTTGCTGCTTATGAAGCAACAAAAGAAGCTATATGGCTCAAGAAATTCCTTTCTGACCTTGATGTAATGAGAATGGACCAAATTCTTATCACATTATTTTGCGATAATAGTGGTGCAGTTGCATAATCTAAAAATCCAAGGAATCACAAGAAAGGAAAGCACATTGAGAGAAAGTACCCCATCATTAGAGATATTATTGCTCGTGGAGATGTGGTGGTAGTAAAGATTGAAAGTGAAAATAATCTAGCAGATCCTTTTACCAAAGCCTTGCATCAAAAGACTTTCAAGTCGCATTTAGAGAGAATGGGAGTTAGATTAGTGCACAATAGTCTTTAGGGCAAATGAGAGATTGTTGGGATTAGTGCCCTAGAATCCTATTGTATGATACTATGTATGATATTATGTATGACATGATTTATGACTTAATATTGTAATTAATAAAGTTGTTTAATTATTATCTAAAATAATGGTAACATGAATATTTGGATATTATCATATAGTTCATGAGATGCATAGTATGTGATTTATGTGAAAAGTCACAGAAGATATAAATCACAAGTTCTTTGTAAACTCAGAATTTAGTTCGTAGTCAATGATGAAATTGGGCATTTCATCTGTGAAGACTATAACATATTAACTAAGATGATTTGTCTTGATCATGGAAGTGGTGACTTCTAGTTGATATGTTGATATGTTTGAAGAGCTAAAACATATTGACCAGGACCGCTGTGAGATTTATTATTCACCTAACTACTGTCAATTGAATAATAAATCTCACGACTTATATTTACATAAACTCTTAATCCTGAGAGGATAATGGACCTGAAAATGAAATGTAGGTTGCTTTGATATATTAGGAGTAAGATCTAAAGTTACGGTCAAAACCTCAATATGTTGGGCAGCCTCATTTAGTGTTGATGGAACATATATTCTCAAGATGGAATTCATAGCCTCTTAACGAAAATATAAAATATTTCCTTGAGATAAGTTTAATGAGTTTGTTATTCAGAATGTTAGGCCTAATACTAAAGTATATATATTTATGAAATTGGTTTTCATAAATATATGATGAATAACTTAAAGGATTAAGTTGGGTACTCAAGGATTAAGATGTAGTAATTTACAAAGTGACAGTCTACATTCATGACTTTGTGTTACTATGAATATTTTATGAAGAGGTTGCATGTACAATAAAGTCTTGGGATATAATTTATCAATAAGGCCTAGAGTGCAATTATATTTATATAGCGGTATTAAATATAATTAATGGTAACTCTGGACTTGTCAAGAGTTGACAGAAAAGCCCAAGGCCCATTGGAGCTAGTGTCTTATTTGTTCCCTTTTGGTCCCACTCCAAGCCACATACTAAAGCCCAATTGGGAAGCCTCAAAAGGCTAGCCCAATTAGACAATCAGTTATATGGAGAGAAAATACAGAATATATAGATTTATGAATTGGTATGTATAAAGGGGTTTGACACTCTTTCAATCTCTTTAGAACATACACATATAACTGATTGAGAGACCACACATCTTGGGCGTTAGTGGAATTGGAGTGAAGATTGAAAGTCTTCTCAAGAACTTCTGAATTTTGGTTTTGAATTTCACTGCTTCAAGGTACACTCTGTTGTTCTCTAATTCTGAAACGTACATAGCACATGTTACAATTGTGAATGAAGTAGATCCGTTATTTTTTCAGCTGCGTGCAAGTATATTTCCATCACCTTTACCTCATACTTGACAATTTCCCTCATTGCTTTAATGACTTGGCAAAAATGTGAAAGTAGTGAAAGATGGGCCATGTCATAATTGTTGGAGAAAGTATACAATGTTTCAATAATACCAACTCAGCATCTGTTCGATATTTCCTAACCAATAAATGAGTGACACCTATTTCAAAAAACCACATTAGACTACTCCAATAAATGATTAATTTATCTTCCCAATAGTATAGAAGATTGTAATTAATTTATTGGAGTAGTCTGATGTAGTTTCTTGAAACATGTGTCACTCATTTATTGGGTAGGAAATACCAAAAACAGATGCTGAGTTGGTATTACCGAAACATAGTATACTTTCTCCAATTGTTAGGCCTTCCATTGGTGATGTGGAAGAACGATAAAAATCAATTCTGAAGGAAGAAGGTTCTGATTGTCAGACTTTTGGTAATTGCACTAGGGTCTTCTAATATTCATTTACTGAATGTCACGATGCTTGTTAACTAAAAAGCGAGTTTTCTCTTGGAGGCACAAATGCTTTTGGAAGGTGCAGTGAGATGTTTGCATCTATGCTCTCAATTAAATTTGAATTTGGTGCATCTTTTTGGAGCATACCATCCTTAAGTCAGTGATTGCCTCAATTGAATTTATTTTTCAATGTTCTACATTTTCTTGCATAAAAATATTCCTACATGTTACACCCACACTATGTGGGGTAGTTTCCAGAATAATCTGTGTTAGAAATAAAGGAGAAATAATACTTGAATTTTCCTTGGAAATTACACAATTTGATTTTACTAAAAGAGGTGGCAGAGATGAAGCGTGGACCAAGTCATTGTCTTAAGACAAATCGTGCCGTCTACGGTATATCCGATGTAGTTAGACAAATAGTTTCTACATGTTGTCCCTAGGATACAACAGCCCAGCCACCTTTGCTGATTGTCCTTGCGAGCCTACACTGCTCGTAGGATATAAGCTCTTTATAGTACTTTCTTTTCCCAAAATTTTTTGTAAAAGATAGAATATTTTTGTGAGTAGTAAGAAGCAATAGATGATAAGTGTTTAAGACAATAAATTTTTTTTTTTGAAAAGTCTATAGCTTTCTAATTCAAAAATAAAAATGTGTGTATTTGAAACTTTTATTTCTTTCCATATATATAGGACCAAACATGTTGCTTGTCCTTAGCCAAAAAATAAAACGTTTGCCATCTTTAAAACTTTAAACGATCATAAAATTATTGAAATCAATGTGTGATCAATAGCTTTCTTTATATATATATATATATATATTATATAAACCAGTCAAAACCTTTTGTATGTTGAGAAAAAAGAAGAAGAAAGGATCATAATGCCAAGCATTAATGGCCCATTATTACAATACCTTTTTAAAAGTTTTCTTTATGAATATATGTTACAAAAAATTGCTAACTGTTTGACCACTGTCCATTAAACCAAATTGTAAACATTTGTGTATATATGGTAACTTATTATAACATAAAATAATCTAATATTAGTTGTACATTTAAGTTCTGAAAAATCTTCCATATATGACATTATTATGTCATATTTAAATAAGAACATTTGAATACAAAATGTTTAGAATGGAAAGTATATATATGTAATAAAACCAAATATGCAATTATGGTATTAATATCACGTTAATGTTCATAAATTTCCTAATTAAAACCATTGACAAAAGCTATTCAAATTTTGAATTATATTTGAATTTCAAAATTTAGCAATCAACGTATCTGACATTAAGGGATAATTGATACACATAAATGAGTATTAAAATGAATATAATATTTTTTATAAAAAAATTCAACAATGTCCCACTTAGGTTTATAAAAAATAAATAGGTATATATATATATATAAGAAAATTTTCTGGGTTATGTAGAACATTATGCATAATGGGAGTGCCAATGGCTTGAACCCTCATTTAGTGTTTTAGCAACATTGTTCCAACGTTAATAGTTATCTAAGTCTTGAACTATAACTTTTTCTAAGGATACAAAACATTACATCACACACATAATATTCCAATACTCTACTACAAGCTTCTGAGCCAACACATTACGACCTTATGCTTTATCCTAGCATCCATGAGCTATTTAGAGAACTAGCCCCATTCTCAAAAGAAGCGGCCTCACTTCCATGCTCACTTAGGTGTGGCTATCAAGGATGTTCTTGTAACTCTAACATCCCATTCATAAGAGCTATAGTCCACATTAAGAGTTTTTTTTTTTTTTAATAAATAAAAACTGATCCTATATAACGTTACAAGATACATGCATGCACACCATACGGAGGGACATAAGTATTATTACTCATACATATATTTAGTGCATGTTAATCAAACTACTCTATGATTAGTTTTCCCTTTTGAACCTAGTTCTTGGGATCTCCAATCCCTTGGTAGGATATCCTCATAGGTAGTTTATTCTTCTTTGGGCTTAAGTCCCATGCCCCTCGATGCTATCCAGATCTTTTCTCTAGCTAGAGCTTTAGTTAATGGATCTGTAATATTATCATTTGTACTAATATAATCAACATTTATGGTACCATTGTTTATGTATGATCTCACAGTACTATGTTTTCTTCTAATAGATCTGGATTTACTATTATAGTATTTATTGCGCACTCTACCAATAGTGGCAATACTATCACAATGAATTAAGACAAGTGAAATAGGTTTCTCCCACATAGGAATTTTAGATAATAAATCTCGTAACCAACCCGCTTCTTCACTAGCTGAAGATAAGGCAATTAACTCTGCCTCCATGTGGATTTAGCAATAATTTGTTGTTTTTTAGATTTCCAACTTATTGCTCCACCACCTATTGTAAATACATAGACAGTGGTAGACAAAGAATCACTTAATAAGGTGTTCCAACTAGCATCACTATATCCTTCAAGAATAGCAAGATATCTTTGATATAGCAAACCATAGTGCACAGTTCTTTTTAAATATCTCATTAATTGGGTCATGGCATTCTAATGCTCAAAATTAGGTTTGCTAGTATATCTTGCTAAAACTCCTACGGCATAAGCAATATCAGGTCTAGTACAATCAGTAGCATATCTAAGACTACCAATTATACTAGCATATTCCTTTTGATTGTAAATATCATTTTCATCTTTAGTAGGAAAAAGATGCACATTAGAGTCAAAAGGAATACTTGCAAGTTTATAATCAAAGTAATTATATTTTTTCAAAATTTTTTCTATATAATGAGATTGATCTACAAATATGCCATTTGAAGTTCTAGAAATTTTCATGCCAAGAATCACATTAGCTTCTCCAAAATCTTTCATATCAAAGTTATTTTTAAGAAGCATTTTGGCAGCATTTATAATATCCATATTATGACCAAAAATTAGAAGATCATCAACATATAACCAAATTATAACATGAGCATCATCAAAAGTTTTATCATATATACATTTGTCACTTTCATTTGTTTTAAAACCATTAGAAAGCAAACATTGATCAAATTTCTCATGCCACTGTCTAGGTGCTTGTTTTAAACCATATAAAGATTTTAACAATTTACATACCTTGTGCTCATTACCTGGCATTGTAAAACCTTCTGGTTGGTCCATGTAGATTTCTTCTTCTAAATCTCCATTAAGAAACGCCATCTTTACATCCATTTGATGTATCATCAAATTTTGAATAGCTGCTATAACAATCAATAATCTAATAGACGTAACTTTAGTAACAAGAGAAAAAGTATCAAAAAAATCATTATCTTCTTTTTGTTTAAAACCTTTAGCTACTAGCCTTGCTTTGAATTTTTCAATAGATCCATCAGGTTTTAATTTTCTTCTAAGTACCCATTTACATCTAATTGTTTTACAACCTAGAGGTAAATCTACAAGTTTCCAAGTATTATTAGAGATAATAGAATCCATCTAATTATTGATGGCTTCTTTCCAAAAAGCTGAATCAGGAGAAGATAAAGCTTCTTCTAAAGAAGTAGGGTCACCTTGTAAATTATACACATAATATTCAGGACCAAAAACCTTTTCAATTCTAGGTCTTTTACTCCTCCTAGGTTCAATCTCATATTCATTAACATCTTTTGACTTAGATGTTGAACATTCAAATTTCTCTTGTTGTTCAGAACCCCCACTATTTTTATGTTTAAATGGAAATTTATTTTCATGAAAAATTGCATCTCTAGATTCAATTATTGTATTATTATCAATATCAAAAAATCTGTAAGTTGTGCTATATAAAGAATAACCCAAAATACACATGTAGAAGCCTTTACCCCAAGTTTAGGTCTTTTAGGATCAGTTAGCCTCACATATGCTAAGCAACCCCAAACTTTGAAAAAAATTCAGATTTGGTTTATATTTTTTCCATAATTCAAAAGGAGTTAGAAAAGTTTTTTTATGAGGTACTCTATTCAAAACAAAATTTGCAATTAAAACAGCTTCACCCCAAAAATATTTAGGAGCCTCAGAACTAACAAGCATAGCATTAATTAAATTTATAAGAGTCCCAGAACTAACAAGCATAAGGGGCAGTAGTCTCATGAACAACACCAAGAGATTGAATATAATTATTAAGACCAAGAGTATCATATTCTTTTCCTCTATCAGTTCTAAGCCTTTTAACCTTTTTATCAAAAGTATTCTCAACTTCTTTTAAGAAAATTGATAATTTTTCAAAAGCATCACTTTTATTTTTCATAAGATAGACATGTGAATACTTTGAAAAATCATCTATAAAGGTTATAAAATACTGATTACCTCTACATGTCAAATGTCCTTCAAATTCACAAATATCACCATAGATAAGCTCTAGTAATTCAGTATTTCTTTAAACTGATTTATGAGGCCTTTGAGTAATTTTAGTCATGCTACAAATTTCACATTTTCCAAGTTCATTTTCAAGTTTAGGAATTAAATCTAAACCACTCATAATTTTCATATGTTTATTAATAATATGACATAATCTACCATGCCAAACATTCACACAAGAAACAATATAAGCAAAACTTGAATTTTCATTCATCTTAATATTAAGTTTAAACATGTCATCACAAGTATAGCCTTTGCCAACAAACATGCCCTTTTTAGAGAGTACATATTGATCAACCTCAAAGACTTGTTTGAAACCAGCCTTATTCAACAAAAAACTAGAAACTAGATTCTTTCTAATGTTAGGAACATGAAAGACATCTTTGAGAGTGATTTCTCTCCCAAAAGTAATTTTGAGAAGCACCTCTCCAATACCCATAACTTCAATGGTATGCGAATCACCAAGCATAATTTTTTTTTTCTCATCCAAGATGGTGTAGGTCTTGAACCAATTTTTATCATAACAAACATGTCTGGTTGCCCCAGAATCAATCCACCACCCTCCTAAGCCTTTGAGAATATTAATCTCGGTAACCATAGCCACAAGAGGCTCTTCAATGACATTGGCTTGAGCCATAGGCCCATGTTTTCGAAAACGACAATTTCTAGCCGAATGTCCAGGCTTTCTGAAAGTTCAAAATGGGTATGAAACACCCTTGAACGTTTAGACCCCCAAATTACAAAAATACCAATTCAAGCTTTATATCAAACAATTAATGTACGGAATATGATAACAAGCTTATAACAGAATTGATAAAACAATCTAAGCCAAATATAAACACATCCACAGTAGTAAATATAAGGTAAAGATAAAAGAAAGAGAGATGCAAACACACGGACAACACACGATGTGTTATCGAAGAGGAAACCGAAGTCCTCGGCGTAAAACCTCTCCGCCGCCCTCCAAGCGGTGATAAAATCCATTAAAGAATATAGTTGGGATACATAAACAGCAGAAGACCCTCCAAGCCTAATCTACCCAAGTACCTAAGCCCTCCAAGCTTCTTGCTCCAACGAGGTTACGCCGAACCTATTTCTTCTTTAGCTTCCCGGATTCCGCTACTTGACCATAGCATCAACCAATGTATATTGGTTCCTTCCCAAACTGCTTCCCTAAGCACCAAATGGACCTTCTCACAGACGTGGGTGTGGTGAGATAAGGGTTTGGTAAATAACCTCTCAAGGGTATGACAATGGAGAGTGTTAGGACATATATGTTTTAACTTGTTTAAGAACATATGTCACTTAGTTATGTATATTGGCTAATCCTTTGACAAAACGCACTCTGCTTGTAATTGGGTAGTTCTAGGTGTTTTTAATACTTCAAGAAACAATGTTTCAAGCTCAAGTGTTGAAGTCATCAAGTCTGTCCAAGAAAAAGCAAGTTGAAGTGCAGGATTTTTAAATCTCGACACCTCTCGATAGCTACCTCGACACCTGCTATCTGTCGAGAATTAAAAAATCAGAATTCCAATCTGATTTTCTTGGGATCCGTGAATATGTTTTTGGGCCTTCTTTTCTTCTAACCCTAAACATATAAAAGGATTATTTTAAGAGCCGTTTTGGCAGACACAAGTTGTATTATCATTGAGCAATCTCTGTTTATGCAAATTGTGCTCAACAGACAAGGTTCTTGACCTAGTTCATCTTCCATAAAGAAGTTGCTGTGTATTTGCACCATAGGGTTTTGTGACCAAGCATCTTCCTGCTATTCATCACGTGGATGAACTGAAGAACTTTGCAACCAACCTTTCTTCCTCAAGTTGGTGTTCTGAAGTCGCGTACTTGGATCCGCGCATTGGTTAGTCACGTACTTGGGAGCCGTGCATCAAGGTGGAAACTGTCACTACAGATCAAGTCCAATTGGGTATTGGGGTAAGGGTTCAACTGTAGGTTGGTAAGGTACTTGGGATTCCTTTCTTGTAACCGCTTGATTTGATAATAGTGGAGTTTCAGGAGTGGTGACCTGAAAATCACCCGGTGGGGTTTTTGCTGTTAGGGTTTTCCCCATTCGTAAACAAATCACCGTGTCATTTATTTTTCCGCTGCATAATTAGTATTTGGTGATTTGTTTGTGCTTCCACGTATTTGCATGTTAAATTGATTAATTAATAACTTGGCTAATTAATTAATTAATTAGGGTTAATCACAAGGGGTCATTCAGATTGTGACCAAACAGAGAGGAAGAGAGTAGAGGAATTTGTAGAGTCTCTTAGATGAAGATTGGGGATGAGGCAATCTTGTTTTTCTCTAGGATTTTCTCTCACAAAATTCTCTCTGGAAGCTCTCTAAATATGATGGGTATAAGGGTGTATATATAGTAGGGTGAGAAGGGAATGCAAAACGTCAGTTTTTGCCAAACAGGGCAAGTTGGCGACTTGGTCTCGTGGCTTGTCCAAGTCGCGAGTTCAAGTCACGACGTAACAGCCTGGCCAGCCTGGGACTTTTGTCTTGTAGCGTGACAGCTGGTGCGACCCTTCAACTTCCCAGTGTGCCTCTCACGTGCCAGCTTTTGGCAGCTTGCCAGTCGTGATCCACCCGCGAGCCCTAGCCGCGAACCTCTGTTTTTCTTGCACACTCTTGAGCTTTTCTTCACATCTTCTCACACACTACCCTTACAATTTTTCCACCTAAATACATGGTTACTAAGTGCTAAATTATAAGCAAATTGGTCACGGAATAAAGCCAATTAGATGGTTAATAAAATTCAACCTTACAATCTCCCCCTTTGGCTATTCCGTGACAAAACCCTACAACAAACTCTAGACTTAAACGTGAGTTGGGAACAGTTGGAAAACTCACTCACACCTAACTCTAGATTCTGAAAAGCTCTTGAACATATGAATAAGTAACTCCTGAAACACAATAACATAGCAGTATCATTGTATGCAGAAAAATTAATATACATATGGAGCAAAATAAGCATGATCAAGCAAAAAAGAACATAAGCATAAAAGCAGTAATTCATGACAAGATCAACAACAGTAGTCACTTAAGCAAAAGTGATTACTATGTTCATTCACACAAGGAATGAACATCCAGATATGCAAAAATGATAAATTCAATTGAAGAGTATCATTTGCAAGTCCAACACTCAACCAATGCATACAAACATATATGCATCTAGGAACAATCCTACACGGGCACAAGAGTGTTGTACTTAAGATAATGCAAGGCATTAACAAGTACCAAAGCACAAAGCACAAAGGCTGCATATGCAAAGTTTTGCAAATACATGGCACAAACCATAAAAGCCTACAAATGTGCATAAGTATAAGAAATAACCCTCAAAGCTTACAAAAGCAACAATGGGTACAAACCAACAACATAACAAACTATAAAATACTTCCCTATCATATCACTCCCCTTATCATGAATCATAGGAGCTGTGATAAACTTTGAACATATATACCTGTAACCTGAAACACTTGCACAAAACACATTAGACCCTCAAGGTAAAGCAAGTAATAAATGGACAAGTATAATGTAACAAGTAAATTACGATCAAGTAATCATGATGTGAAACATGTGAGCAACTTGACCAAACAAAGTCTTCTCCCCCTTGGTATATGCATCTCCCTTATGGTATATCTCTCCCCCTACGAATGTGCACGGGAAATAGAATTTCTCCTCCTAAGAATGTGCACAAGAGTCATATAGGAATAACAAAACTTTTTGGTATACTACTCTAGAGTATACTCTCCCCCTTTTTGACACGAATAGGCAAAGGGGTCAAGGAGAAAAGAGGGCAAGAGATGAAGGTATGAATAATGATAATTATGCAGGAGGGGTGCAATGATGCATGAGGGGTGCGAGATGAATGAGAAAATGAAGCTCAATCCTAAGACATGACATGGTAGGATGAAGAAATAATGTATGAACCAATGCATGACAAGGGTAGCAAGGTGTGTGCAAGAGGTGACAAAGTGCAATGCATGACCAATGCATGGAGAATGCACATGTGGGGCAAGGTGTGTTAAATACATAACCAAAGAACCAAACATGTTCCTAATGAGGAAACATGAGAAACCCCAAAGTTTGATACTCATTGGAGTCCAAACAAGTGAGAAAATGCGTAAGAGGCATTTTTTCAAACACCTAGCATGTACATTATGAAGAACAATATGAAACAATGCATGAACATCATGAAATTCACCCTTAATACATGTTCTTTTTGCCACAAGTGGGCCAACAACCAAAGAGAATCATCAAAAGAAACCAAACCCATGCAAAAATTTGACAAAAATTGGGTTTTTCCAACCCCTATGATGAAAATCCCAACCAAGAGTACAAAACTCACCAAAACATAATCCAAGGATCCAAATCAATGAAAAGAGTTTAAAATTACCTTAGAGATGTTAATGGAATGAAAAACCATTCAAATTAGTTGGGTTTTGATGTAAAAATATTGAAAGAGGGGTTTTAGAGAGGATGGGAGAGGTTTAAAACAAGTTTCCCATGAAAAAAGTTCTTTAGAAACTGATTCTGGGCGTTTCGCGACTGGCGAGTCGCTAGTTGAGTCGCGAGTGAGTCGCGAAATCATTCTTTGTGAACTCGCGACTGGGCTCGCCACTGGACAAGTCGCCAAAATGAGTCGCCAAACCTCGCGACTGGGCTCGCGACTGGATCAAGTCGCCAAAACGAGTCGCCAAAACTCGCGATTGTAACTCGCTACTGGTCAAGTCGCCAAAAATTCTGACACTTGTTTTTCAACACAAAACATGTTTAAACACTGAAAAAACAATGTAAGCACTAAACAAGAACACAAAGAGTGATAAAAAAACACTTCCAAAAACATATAAAATGATCAAAAATCTTTTTGGATTGATCCATATATAGTTGAGCACACATACATCACATTTAAACAAGTACAATTGAACAAATGAATAATGTATTCATTGAACATTAGGCATGTGTGTTGTGTGTGTGTATCAAGTGTGGAATAGTCCTTAGTTTAGAATGAAGCTTCAATGATTAATTCAACCAAGTCATACACAACTAGTACTAAGACAAATGGTCGATCTCAATTATAGAAACATGCATATATGACCTCCCACAAAAACGTGATAACAATTCTTTGAAGCTTTTCATTTGGCTCCATATTCAACATATCATTTGCCATTTTTGAGCAAAGAAAATCTCATTGTGAAATAGATGCCTGAAATTTTTGATATTTCAATTTGATGAACAAGCCTTTGGCTTTTTGAGCATCATACAATTTCATAAAAGTCGCTTTCCCTTTTTCCTAGTCAAATACTAGTATATGCGACGGCTTTTGCAGCTCATTATCTCTTTTCATTTTGAGATTTACATTTGTTGAGCTCTTTAAGAAAAAAAAAAAATAAAAGAGTGAGAAGATATATAGGCACAAGTCTATGCATGTATCAAAACCAACATGACTATTGACTAATCATTCATGACAAGCTTGAAGATCGATTTACAACAATCACACAAAGATATCAAGATTTTTCCCACAAAGATATAAGTGCATAAAGAAAAAGCTAAGCTCATAAATGCATAAGGCCATTTGTACGAAGGTACAAGGCAAAACTCACATGTGATATGTGCTCAAACATATACGATCAAACTTTTTGAATTTTTCACTTTTTATGTGGTTTTGGATTTTTACTCACACAAAACAAAGACATAAAAGTAAGATCAAAAAACAAAACAAACCAATGCAAAAACAAATGCATGATGCACAAATGCATGACAATGAAGCATCTAATGCATGAAGGGTCCTATAAAGATCAAAAGAATTAGATCAAGGACCAAAAAAGCAAAAGCTCAACCATATGAACCCTTCCTCATCCAAACGGAACGATTGTTTGGAATGAGTGTCTCAAAAGCAGTGAGACGAGGGTTGGAGGGATGAGAACCGGAGATACACATAGTCAAGGAGTTAAAAGCATTAAACAATTTCTTTAACAACATGCTATCTTCACTCAAAACCGGTTTACCCTTTTTAGCATAACTTCTAAGAAGCTCAAGTTTCTCTTTTCTTTTGATTCTTTTAATAGCATGAAACTTAGAGCAATGAGGTCTTAGATGACCAAAGGCTCCACAATGGTGACAAACAATGTGTTTAGGTCCACTAGGCTTTTTGGGAAGGGATCTAGCAACATTGTTTTGTTCCTTCTTCAACTTATGACATTGAGGTCTTATATGACCATTCACACCACAATGGTGGCAAGTTGGAACAAACTTAGATCCATCCAAAACCTTAGGTTGAGACCTAAACGGAGTCATTGACTTAGGAGCCTTTCTCTCCACCTTTTGATTTCTTTTGTGTGGAGGAATGTACACCGATTTGTCCTTTGGGTTAGAACACACAATAGACACAATATCGGGTACCACAACATGATTGCAACAAATATTTTCATCCTTTTTTATCAATATTTTCAGCAATCAAACACTTGGCATGCATTTTAAGAGATTCATTTTCACATTTAAGATCATCAACAAGTCTGTTAGACAAAATAAGTTTAGCATTCAAGTCCATATTCAAACATTCAAACTCTTTCAGCTTTTTAAGAGAATTTTCAGCAAGATTCTTATATTTCTCAACCAATTTATTGGATTCATTGAGCTTAGCAATCAAATCATCATTTTCACAAATGAATTTGCTCAAATTCTTTTGAAACTTCTTTGCTTCTTTCTTCAAGAATTTGTCAACAACACCCACAGATTCAAGTAACATGTCATCACAATTATGAGGATTAACACTCATAGAGGCATTATCACAAACACCTGGCATGTTACATTCATCACCAACCAGATCATACAAAGAGGCATACATAGCACAATCCATGGCAATAAACACAAGGGGTCAAGGATCACACTTAGGTATTTAAACCACAACAAGTGTACCCACTCTGATACCAATTGAAAGTTCAAAATGGGTATGAAACACCCTTGAACGTTTAGACCTCTAAATTACAAAAATACCAATTCAAACTTTATATCAAACTATTAATGTGCGGAATATGATAACAAGCTTATAACAGAATTGATAAAACAATCTAAGCCAAATATAAACACATCCATAGCAGTAAATATAAGGTAAAGATAAAGGAAAGAGAGATGCAAACACACAGACAACACACGATGTGTTATCGAAGAGGAAACCGAAGTCCTCTGCGTAAAACCTCTCCGCCGCCCTCCAAGCGGTGATAAAATCCATTAAAGAATATAGTTGGGATACATAAACAGCAGAAGACCCTCCAAGCCTAATCTACCCAAGTACCTAAGCCTTCCAAGCTTCTTGCTCCAACGAGGTTACGCCGAACCTATTTCTTATTTAGCTTCCCGGATTCTGCTACTTGACCATAGCATCAACCAATGTATATTGGTTCCTTCCCAAACTACTTCCCTAAGCACCAAATGGACCTTCTCACAGACGTGGGTGTAGTGAGATAAGGGTTTGGTAAATAACCTCTCAATGGTATGACAATGGAGAGGAAGAGAGTAGAGGAATTTGTAGAGTCTCTTAGATGAAAATTGGGGATGAGGCAATCTTGTTTTTCTCTAGGGTTTTCTCTGACAAAATTCTTTCTGGAAGCTCTCTAAATATGATGGGTATAAGGGTGTATATATAGTAGGGTGAGAAGGGAATGCAAAATGTCAGTTTTTGCCAAACAGGGCAAGTTGGCGACTTGGTCTCATGGCTTGTCCAAGTCGCGAGTTCAAGTCGCGACGTAACGGCCTGGCCAGCTTAGGACTTTTGTCCTGTAGCGTGATAGCTGGCGCGACCCTTCAGCTTCCCAGTGTGCCTCTCACGTGCCAGCTTTTGGCGGCTTGCCAGTCGCGATCCACCCGCGAGCCCTAGCCGCGAACCTCTGTTTTTCTTGCAGACTCTTGAGCTTTTCTTCACATCTTCTCACACACTACCCTTACAATTTTCCCACCTAAATACAGGGTTACTAAGTGCTAAATTACAAGCAAATTGGTCATGGAATAAAGCCAATTAGATGGTTGATAAAATTCAACCTTACACTTTCCACATACAAAACATACATAATTGCTATTATTAGTGTGGTTGCCATTATTTGGAGCATGTTTAGGATGGTGTGCTTGGTTCTTTCTTTGATTAGAGTGGGTCTTATGTTGAGACTGATTTCCATTTGGCCTACGTTTGAAGTTCCTTTTCTTAGGCCTTACATAGTCATTATTTTTTGCATTGGCTTTTGGCATGTTTTCATTTGAAGAGATAAAATTTACCTTAGAACCATTTGCTCCATGGAGTTCAACAGCTTTGTCTTGGTTCCTTGCCTCTTCCTCCACTCTCAAACGGGTGATAAGGGATTCCATGGAGAGTTCCTTTTGCTTATGTCTCGGGACTTTGGCAAGCTCCTTCCAAGATTCAGGCAGTTTGTCAATGATGGCTGAAACTTGCATTTGTTCATCTACTTGAATGCCTTCAAATCGAACATCTTGTGAAATCATTTGGAGTTCATATGATTGTTCCACCACGGACTTGCCTTCAACCATTTGAAACCAGAAAAATCGGCTACGTGCATATTTCTTGGATCTAGCTTCCTCTGTATCATATTTTTTATTCAATGCCTTCCATATCTTTTTGGCTGATTTGTAATCTTGATCATAATAATCATACAAATCATTAGAAAGACAATTAAGTAAATAATTTCTACAGTAAAGATGATCCTTATCCCATTTCTTAACATCTTTTTCATGTTGAGAAAGTTCTTCTTTAGTCAATTGTTCATATATTTTTTTTTCTTTGGTTTTTTCTCAGTTAAAACATAAGCCACATTCAAGAGAGTAAGATAAAATAAAGTCTTTTGTCTCCACCTCTTAAAGTTAACACCACAGAAGTGGAATGGCTTATTAAGATCACCCGCTCTAGAGGAATTAAACATAACATTACCATTTTGCAAGGATGATTTTGTGTTCTCCATAACGATTTGTCTCAAATTGTTGGAAATAAAGGAGAGATAATACCTGAATTTTCCTTGGAAATTGCACAATTTGATTTTACCAAAAGAGGTGGCAGAGATGAAGCGTGGACCAAGTCACTGTCTTGAGACAAATCGTGCCGTCTACAGTATATCCGATGTAGTTAGACAAATAGTTTCTGCACGTTGTCCCCAAGATATAACAACCCAGCCACGTTTGTTGATTATCCTTGCAAGCCTACACTGCTCGTAAGATATAAGCTCTTTATAGTACTTTCTTTTCCTAGAAAATTTTGTAAAAGATAGAATATTTTTGTGAGTAGTAAGAAGCAATAGATGGTAAGTGTTTAAGACAATAATAAATTGTTTTTGAAAAGTTTGAAGCTTTCTAATTCAAAAATAAAAATGTGTGTATTTGAAACTTTTATTTCTTTCCATATATATAGGACAAGACATGTTGCTTGCCCTTAGCCAAAAAATAAAACGTTTGCTATCTTTAAAACTTTATATGATCATAAAATTATTGAAACCAATGTGTGATCAATACCTTTCTTTATACATACATACATACATACATACACATATATATATATATATATATTATATAAACCAGTCAAAACCTTTTGTACGTTGAGAACAAAGAAAGAAAGGATCATAATGCCAAGCATTTATTGGCCCATTATTACTATACCTTTTCAAAAGTTTTCTTTCTAAATATATGTTACAAAAAATTGCTAACTGTTTGACCATTGTCCATTAAACCAAATAGTAAACATTTGTGTATATATAGTTACTTATTATAACATAAAATAATTTAATACATTTAAGTGCTGAAAAATCTTCTATATATGACGTTATTATATCATATTAATTAAATAAGAACGTTTGAATACAAAAAGTTTTGAATGGAAAGTATATATATGTAATAAAACCAAATATGCTGGCAATTATGGTATTAATATCATGTTAATATTCATAAATTTCCTAATTAAAAACATTGACAAAAGCTATTCAAATTTTGAATTATATTTGAATTTCAAAATTTAGCAATCAACGTATCTGACATTAAGGGATAATTGATACACATAAATGAGTATTAAAATAAATATAATATTTTTTATAAAAATGTCCAACAATCAGCACTAATGCTACTTTAATTTTCAGGCAATGAGCTTTGGGTTATTATATTTTGCATAAAAAAAAGTCTTTACTTTGGCTTAGGATGGAAAAGTGACATTATAGGGAGGGAAATTACCCTAAGATTTTATTTTTAAGAGGCGTGGATTCTAAAGCGTTTGGAGATTACAATTTATCATTTCCATTTAAAAAATTGATTTAATTCTCTTTTTACCAAGATATTGCGGCTGTCAGTCTCTCTTCATTTATGATTTTTACTCTCTTGTGGGGTGGGGGATCCACAATCTTTCATGTAGCTATACCCTTATTATGTTGATAGTCGCAAAGTGTTTTCCTTTTGTTTAAAGTTTACATGCCTTAAGTTTTGATTTAGAAAGTTCGTTACACTCAAATTGTGTTTATGTTGCTCCCATTCTGAATGCAGTAACACCACGTGTTGGGATCATTATGGGTTCTGATTCAGATCTTCCTGTTATGAAGGATGCTGCAAGGATTGTGAATATGTTTGGTGTGCCTTAAGAGGTTGACTTCTAATGAACTACAGGGTCTATTTTGGAATTTAGGAGTTATTGATCATTAAATTTTTATTTTCTTGTATATTTCAATTCTACCTTAACAAATTATAATATGCAGGTGAAAATAGTTTCAGCTCACCGGACCCCTGAAATGATGTTTTCTTACGCCTCATCTGCCCTGGAGAGAGGTATTCAGATTATCATTGCTGGTGCTGGAGGTGCAGCCCACTTGCCAGGCAAGTTTATCTGAACTATGCTCCATATATTGTTTCACAGTTGCTTTTAATGTCTCACTGGAATTAATTGAGCTTTGTTGTAACTTGCAGGTATGGTAGCCGCACTCATTCCCTTGCCTGTTATTGGTGTCCCTGTGCGTGCTTCTGCATTGGATGGACTTGATTCACTCCTGTCCATTGTGCAGGTATATTATTTTCTTACTTCTAAATTATTACATTTATGGGATAGGTAAGTGTTGTAAAGATCCAGTATCCTGTGAATACAATATTAGTTCTGAAAAACTAGGGCATTTAAATTGGATGTCTGAAATTCTGGAGTCTTAGGGATGCCCTTTTTCTAGTTTTTATAGTTGCTTATCCTCGATTAATTAATGTGTTTGCTTTATTTGATGAGTGAAATTCTATTTTAATTCTTTGGGATGTGTTTTCTTGCATAGAGAATTACTATTATTCTTTTAATGTTATTTACAATTACCACATATATTCCTTGGCACAAATACTACTGAAATTAAGGCAAGTTGATGGAGGCAATATTTTTAAGCCGTGTTTATGAGGTGAAGAAAATATATATATATATTTTTTTTGAAGTAATTTAATTAATAGGTGCCTGGAGCCAAAAAAAAAAAAAAAAAAAAGCTTTTAATGTCTCACTGGAATTAATTGAGCTTTGTTGTGACTTGTAGGTATGGTAGCCGCACTCACTCCCTTGCCTGTTATTGGTGTCCCCGTGCGTGCTTCTGCATTGGATGGACTTGATTCACTCCTGTCCATTGTGCAGGTATATTATTTTCTTACTTCTAAATTATTACATTTATGGGATAGGTAAGTGTTGTAAAGATCCAGTATCCTGTGAATACAATATTAGTTCTGAAAAACTAGGGCATTTAAATTGGATGTCTGAAATTCTGGAGTCTTAGGGATGCCCTTTTTCTAGTTTTTATAGTTGCTTATCCTTGATTAATTAATGTGTTTGCTTTATTTGATGAGTGAAATTCTATTTTAATTCTTTGGGATGTGTTTTCTTGCATAGAGAATTACTATTATTCCTTTAATGTTATTTACAATTACCGCATATATTCCTTGGCACAAATACTACTGAAATTAAGGCAAGTTGATGGAGGCAATATTTTTAAGCCGTGTTTATGAGGTGAAGAAATTTTTTTTTTTTTTTTTGAAGTAATTGAATTAATAGGTGCCTGGAGCCAAAAAAAAAAACATGGGTGCTTAATATCTATGGCACTGAACTATCATAGGTGCTGAATTTCTATGGAGCCAAAAAATAAAATAAAATCATTGGTGCTGAATATCTGTGGCACTAAATAATATCTGAATGGCACCTATCAAAAAACAAAAAAAGATCTGAATGGTGGAAGTATGTGGACGCTTGCTTAATCATGTTGAGATTTGCACAATGAGTTTCATTGCCTCAAAATATTGTCCAATTTTAGAGCCTCAAAAAAGATACTGCTTCATTCGTTATCTCAAGTTCATATTTGATTTCTAATTGCATTTTTTTTTTTTTTTTGGGTATTTGATCAGTAATTAAGAAGATTTTTTATGGTATTTTCGTTATCTCAAGTTCATTTATGCTCTTAATACACATGTCAAATTTGTGTCAATCGGATATTATTTACTATATGATCTATAAACTTATATTTTATGCATAATTTTAAACTATAAAAACTTGCAATAAAAATAATTTATTGATGACATAACTATTGATATTTAATTTTTTAGAAATTTTGCAAGCAATCAAATATTATTTACTATATGATTTATAGATTTATATTTTATAAATAATTTTAAACTACAAAAACTTGCAATTTAAACAATTTGTTGATGACATAGCTATTGATCTTTAATTTTTTAGAAATTTTGCAAGCATGGAGAATATAAGAAGAATATGTAATCTAATGATAGATTTGTCAAAATTCACCTCCTATAAAAAGGTTACAACCAACTTTGTAACTAAACTTTATCCTTTTAATAAAATCTATATAATACTAAAAGCTGAAGCGTAGAATTTAATGTTGCTGCGCTCACATTGAGCCACATCAGCAGCCATGTCATTTCCATCCTCTTTTATATAGGTTTTAAAATAGTTTTTGACAATTTGAAAATACTAATAAATATAAAATATTTTCCAGCCCTCTCTCCACTTAAAGCCCACTTCTTATAAATTTAATTCCACCATAAAGCCCAAACCCAAAGCCTTTTCAACTAAAACCCTTTCTGAAACTCTGTTTTCACGGTTACAACTTTCATTCCTCTCTCCCACATTCAGTTTCAGTTTCACCGTTTCATATTTTGTTCCTTCCCCTTCCCCACCTTCTCTTTCTCATGCACATTTAGTTCCTTCCCCCCCACCTTCTATTCCATGGTTTCACACTTATTTTACGTCACCCTCTCTCCCTTCTAACGGTAGCCTCTCTATCTCCCTTCCTTCCTGTCTTACTCTCCTCACAGTATATAAATATTGGCAAAACCTAGATGATTGAGTTGAGGTATCTTTAAATCCCAGTTTCTTTTGTGCTTTGTTCTTTTGCTTGATTTTTTTTTTTTTCCTTTTACTTTCTAAATTGTTTTTCTTAGGGTGCTGAATTTTTTATTGGTGGGTTTTTTAATTGGAGCTCTACCTCTTTTGGATCTATTCATTTTGAATTTTTTGATTGGGACTTATCCTCGAAATTTTTTTACTTATTGTTGGGTATTGTACATGGCAGATGAAGTGCGTCTGTTTTTGGTAAAAATTGAAGCTGGAAGAGGAAAGCATGGTGGAGAAGAGAAATCGGATTGCTTTTATCCATGACTGATTAAAAGAAGGAACAAATATGGAGGTGATAAATATGTTCACAACCTGTGTAATTTTGACCATGTAATTTCCTCTCAAATGTTTTTTTTTTCTTTTATGATTTGATCCTCTCAAATGTTTTTTTTTTCTTTTATGATTTGATAGATAACAGTAACATCGCAAAGATTGGTATATTGCTGAGTTCGCGTTGACTGGTATATTGCTTATGACTATTTTTTAATAAGAAAGGGGCTACTCATTGTTGTCTGAATTTTTTTTTTTTTTTTTTGGGTTTTATATTTCCAAAATTGATCTACCTAAAGGTTCCCACTCTATCCTTTGCTTAATATTATTACAGAGTGAATTGGGCAATTGAACATTTACTTAGCATAACAATGCTTTTGTTAGATTTTTATTCAACTAGCCAACCAACTGTCTTCATAGATGATTTATAATAAATTTGCATCACTGGAACTCCAAAAGTTGCTTACAAACTTAGATGTTATTTAAAGTAGAATTAAAAGTTCATATGCTTGATGCAAAGTGTCCTGCACTGTCATCTATTACTTCATTTTTTTTTTTCATACTTATAACATTGTTCACAATATTAAAACCACAAAAAGAGATTATTTTTAAAAGTCCAAATTCATTCATTATTTATGATGTTTATAGGTACTAGGGGAAGCATATCAAATTTTAAGTGATCCACTGCATCTTTTCAAAAAAAAAAAAAATCTTCATTGCATCATCTGGTGCTCTTATTTTGAAGTTCTTTTGGAATTTCACAATTCAATGCAACATTAGGCTTGGAGATAAGAAAACAATAAGCAATAAGTGCTTCAAAAGCATTGACCAGGCTTATTACCATCCAGTTATAAACTTTTTGGAAACCCAACTCTAAAGGATAGAATAGCATGCCTGAAAAGTGATTGGAGGGAGAGGAAGCTTAGTTAAAAATAATTCAAATTATTTTAGAAATTGCAAGGAAAACAACTAGGCTACTCAACATTGGTTTGTAAGTTTTGAATTACCCTTACCCTCACAGTTTCAGTCTCATTTAATGAGCAACTTCATTGATTATGAAAACTAAGTTTTCAGTGTGGTGGTACTAATTAAATTTTTCCAGAAGGTGACAACGTTAGTTGGATATCCGAGTTGTTTAGAGAGCTTGGTGGTTGTTGGCTTTAGAAAATTAATTGATGTGGATTCCATCGATTCCTATATTTGGTGGGTGCTTAGCATGTTTGACTGGATTGTAACGCCTGGACCATGTCTCAAAAGATATTTGCTTTTATGATAATGTATTTACAAAGCCATTAAACTAATTTTGTACATGTAAAAAATCTACTGCACACCATTTTCTTGCTTTGTTAGGTAGCTTTTTTGGAACGAATTATGGTTTATTGTTAAGAGTTAGATGTATAGCTGCTTTAAGTAACTGTATGTTGGTTTTATTAACTTGAGTTGGGTTGTATCTTAATTTGTTGATTTGGTTCAATTTGGTTTGGTTAACATGTGGGGAAGTTCTAGGTAGGGATAAGCCAAAAATAGTGTGACAATCATGTAGTGTAAAATCAGGCAATATTGTAGCACCTGAAGAAAATTTCCCAATACAGCATTTATACTTGTAAACTTTCATCCGAACCATTGTCTCTTGCCACAAGCTGTGATGCAAGGGCCACATCATCACCTTCCATAGTATCTCATATGCCTTTTGGGATATGATTTTGCGGATTCTCTTTTGTAACGCACAATAAATAACTGAAGTACATTAGCCACGTGCCTTCTTGGTCCATAAGTGTCATAGATAGATTCAAAGCTATTACCATTATGGAGGCAATGGTAGCAGTCTATCTGGATAAAAAAACAAATATGCATGCAGTCGAGCTTGATACAGTTGCACATAGTCAGAACATATTACTTCTACTTTTCTGCAGTGTATTGTTTAATGAGTTGCTTTGCTAGGAAATTCCACTGTTGCCTGAATAGTTTGTGTAACCAAAGAACATAACAAAAAAAAAAATAGGACTTTCTTGAATGAGTTGATTTGCTAGGAAATTCCATTGTAAATAAAGCTAGAATGTTCCTTCAAGTATGAAATGAAAAAGGCTATGCTAAAATATTTTTATATTATCTTTTGGTATGCTTGAATAATTTTATATAATCTTTTGGTTGTGTAGGCTGTTCAATTCAAAAGCTGGATTGTTTCTTCAAGTATTTGTAACTTTTAATTATAAATAAAATGAAAAGGCTATGCTAAAATATTTTTTATATTTTCTTTTGGTCGTGTAGGTTGTTGATATTTTTTACCAGTTGATTACAGATTATCTATTAAATTGCAAGTTCAACAGCTGGATTGTTTCGTAAAGTAAGTCCAACTCTCAATTAATGAAAAGGCTATTATAGAATTGAGATTATATTATCTTTTGGTGTGCTAAAATAATTTTTATATTATCTTTCAGTTTCTACCAAATTATAATGGATTATCTTGGGGGGAATTTTATAAATAAAAAATTTTCCAAATACTTTAGAACCACATGATATTCAAATTTTGTGATAACTGTCAGATGAGATTTTAAAATAATTCAATAAAAATTCCAAATTCTTTAGAACCACATGATGTTCAGATTTTGAGATAACTCAGATGAGATTGTAATATGTTTAGAGATTAGACAATTTCTATTGAAAAACATGACTGGTGCAAAAATATCACATAAAAGGTCTTGGTGCTGAATGATGTGGACACCTGTCATCGTTTTGATTACTATTTTAACCACCAGTTGCTCACAAGTTACCTATTAATTTACATGTTTTTAAGCTGGATTGTTTCTTCAAGTATTTGTAACTTTTAATTATAATTAAAATGAAAAGGCTATGCTCAAATATTTTTTAAATTTTTATTCAGTTGTGTAGATTGTTCATATTTTCTACCAGTTGATTACGAAATATTTATTAAATTGCAAGTTCAACAGCTATAAAATGAAAAGGCTATGCTATGCTAATATATTTTTTATATTTTCCTTTGGTTATGTGGGTTGTTTATATTTTCTACCAGTTGATTACAAAGTATCTATTAAATTGCAAGTTCAACGGCTGGATTGTTTTGTAAAGTATGTCCAACTCTCAATTAATGAAAAAGGCTATTATAAAACTTAGAATATGTTATCTTTTTGTGTGCTAAAATAATTTTTATATTATCTTTTGGTTTCTACCAAATTATAATGGATTATCTATTAAATTTCAAGTTCACACAAGCTGGAATATTTCTTCAAGTCTGTCTAAAATGAAATGCTTTGCCAAAATAATCCTTATATTATTGGTAGGATGTTCATGTTATCCACCAGTTATTTGAAATGATCTTTTACTATAATGACGGTTAGTAAATGATGGTTGGTAGGTACTATGGAGTCACGTTAGTAGCTAGGGTGTCTATCTTTCAATATGAAATTTTACTGAATTACATTCCCACGGTACAAAAGATATAAAACCTAGACAAGTTGGGAAAATGGGGGAATTTTATAAATAAAAAATTTTCCAAATACTTTAGAACCACATGATATTCAAATTTTGAGATAATCGTCAGATGAGATTGTAAAATAATTCAGTAAAAATTCTAACTATTTTAGAAGCACATGATGTTTAGATTTTGAGATAATCATCAAATGAGATTGTAATATGTTCAGAGATTAGATATTTTCTATTGAAAAACATGACTGGTGCAAAAATATCACATAATTTTTATTTATGTTTTGTAGCCACAATGCTTAATATTTTATTTATATTTTCATTTTGAATGCAATTGCATAAAGGCAGGAATCTCCAAATAGTCTTAGAAAAATGCTCTTCATGTTACATGTGTGAATTTACTTACCAACCAGGAAGACACTATAAATAGATGGTAGCAAAATGAATGCACCCCAAAACGGAATGCTAAAATATTTTTTATATTATCTTTTGGTTGTATAGGTTGTTCATATTTTCTACCAGTTGATTACGGATTTTCTATTAAATTGCAAGTTCAAAAGCTGGATTGATTCGTCAAGTATGTCTAACTCTCAATTATAAACATAATGAAAAGGCTATGGTAAAATATTTTTATATTCTGTCTCGGTATGCTAAAATCATTTTTATATTATTTTTTTGGTTGTGTAGGTTGTTCATATTGTCTACCAAATTATTGCGGATTATCTATCAAATTGCAAGTTCAAAAGCTGGAAGTTTTCTTCAAGTATGTGTAAATGTCAATTGTAACTAAAATGAAATGTTTTTCTAAAATTCTCCTCATATTATTTTTGGTAGTGTAGGTTGTTCATATTATCCACCAGTTATTTGAAATTATTTTTTACTATAATGACAATTAGTAACTGATGGTTTGTAGGTACTATGGAGTCTTCTATTATGCACAACTGAGAAGAAGGGTGATTCTTGCATCTAGGAGAAATCACAATTATCCAACCAATATTCATGCTCCTGCAACTCAACATATTTCTACTGACTTATAGTTGGATAAGGGTATTGTGTTAGATAGGCAAATGAATATGAGTTATATGGCAGCTAATAGAAGTCATTTAGTAGATGCTAACTTCAACAATGTTGATGCTTTGAGAGGAGAGGTTTCTGTAGAAAGAGGATCTGCTTCATTTATGATTGTGTCACCTTCACATCGTATTGTTGGTAGGTTTTTCATAAAGTTACATTTATATATATATATATATATTATTATTATTATTAAAGTCTTCAATTTAACATATAAATGTGTGTGTGTGTGTGTGTGTGTGTGTATTCATATATGTGTGCGTATAAATTATGGATTTACTTATATTTGATTACTCGTTAAGAGATATGGAGGATGATCCATTTGTGAGGAGCACTAGATAGAGATGACATGATTATAATAGTGAGACTACGAACAAAAATTCTAATATCTATATACACACTACTTTAATGAAAATGGTGATGTCACCAAAAATGTATCTGAAGTCCGAATTCCTCCAGGTAATATATAATGGATATCAGGTAATATATTAAGATATCTGTTAATATATTATGGATATCTTAATTGGTTGAGACCTTTCATATTTCCTTGAAAAAAAAAAAACTTTTGACATACCATTAACGTAACTACATCTATAACTATTTAAGTCATCCGTGATATCTATTTCTTATTGATAACCATAAAATTTACAACTAGCAAGGGAACATACAAAGTAATAAAGAATAAATGAAGGAAGCAAAAAAGAAATGAAATCAAACGCCAATTAATAACCGTTATTTGGAAAAGAAAAAGGTGGTCAAGAGGAGTAAGAAATAAAATAAAGATGGTTATACAGAGGACATTGAAAACTTTATAGTGCAATAAAATCAACCATTACATTCACTTAATTAAATCAATAAGCAACAATTAAATATAATAATACAACATTTAAATTTAAAAATTATAAAACTCTAACGAGGAAAATTATAATATATATATATATATATATTAGTATTAGAAGTATCACCATGACTTAAAAAAATTTAATGAATAGTTTTACCTCATTTAATGGATGTGTTATGCAAATCATCAACCAATAATTATATGATAATGATAAAAAAAAAAATGATATAGACAAAATTATTAAAAATATAATAAAACATTTTTTTTAAAGGCTCTTTATAAAGTCTAGGGACTAAAATAGTATTTTATCTAAAAAATTATCACGCGCAACGCGCGGGTCTGCGACTAGTGTACCTATAAAGTTAAACCCTGCTGTTACTACATAAAAATAAAGCAAGGGTTTGTTAATCTTGCAAAAGATCTTCAAACTTCAACATGTAATTGTATTTCCAAATTCTTGAATTTCTCTATTTATTTTATTAGTATTTTTTAATCTTGAATACCATAGTAATCTCTTAAAATATTACAATATGAAATTTGTAAAAGAAATTTACAAAATAGAGAAAAAAAATAAGAAGAAACTAGTTAGCCATGGTAGTTGGAGGAAGGATTCTTTATTAATTTTTTTTTTTTTTTAATTTATAATTTGATAGTTACAATAGGGAATGAAGGGTTTGAAACCTAGATGTCTTAAAAAGATTAAGAGGCGCCAACTAATTGAGATACAAGACTTGTAGCAAAGGAAGCTATATTTGATAGTGATTTCCTTATTACGATGCAAAATTGCTAACATAAGAGAAAAATCCTAAAATTCTCTTTTTATATCTCTAGGATCTTTTTATAAGTAATACACTTTTTCAGACATGAGTTTGACATTTATTTTAAATTGTACACTATATGATAAAAGTTGAGTCTTCAAAATTTCGGTCGTGATAACTGATAAATGAACACATTCATTTTGTCTAGATAATTTGTCATTGCAATGGGTGAAGAGGATCTAAACCTTAGATGTCATGGAAATATGATGAGGTGCCAACTAATTGAACTACATGATTTTTGCCAAATGAATACCTCCCTTGATTATGATTTAAGTTGTATCTTACACACTATAATTAGGCTATAATTGGGCCAAATAGGGGCCCGTTTTAAACAACATTACTTGTATTTTCACACATTTTTTCACTCATACATATTTCCAAAAAAATACAAACAACGTTACTAGAAATCTCTTACCACATGAGCCCTAGATGTATCTTATTTTATTTTTCATTTTTTTAATCTTACAACATGTGGCATATAGGAGTGTATTAAAATTACATTTACAGTATAAGCTAAGTGAAACTTTATAGTCAAGGTTTCGAAAAATTTGAAAATATTACTCGGATTAAAATTCTATTATTGAAAGTATCGAGAAATTTATAAGAGTCATTATTTACTTTATATTATTTTAACAATTTAATATAAATTTTCGTTATGAAAAACAATTGGACTTAAGCAATGTGCTTTTGCTCCATAACTTAAAGTATTTTACTCTACATTCTTAATTATTATTAAAATATTTAATTTAATTTATACGGATTTTTTTTTTAAATGTGTGTATCACACAAGCATAATAGAACCACTTGAATCTTGTCTATAAAAGCAGCTTATTCCTAGTTTAAGTTACCACAGTGCTAATTAAGGAAGATTTTTTCAAGACATTAATATGTGTTTCTTAATCTTCATGCGCTTGCTCTTCTTCTTGTCAACGTTTCATTTTCCAAATAGTTGCTCCTCTTTTTCAACTCAGCCTTTATGCAATGATTCTGAGCGTTCAGCCTTGTTGCAATTCAAGCAAAGCTTTGTTACTAAAATGAGTGTGTCTAGTGACCCTTTTGCTTATCCAAAGGTTTCATCGTGGAACTCTGGGAAAACAAATGATTGGGATGGTGTCCTATGTGATAGAGTTACTGGTCATGTGATTGGCCTTGCCCTCAGCAGCAGTTATCTCTATGGCTCCATCAACTTCAGCAGGAGCCTTTTCCAGCCTTGTTCACCCTCAAAAGCTCAATCTCGCTGATAATGACTTCAATTATTCTCAAATTCCCCCAAGTATCAGGTACCTCTCAAACATAACATATCTCAACCTCTCTATGTCTTCAGTGGTCAAATTCCATCAGAAATCTTTGAGCTTTCCAATTTGGTTTCCCTTGATCTCTCATTCAATCCATTGAAACTCCAAAAACCCGGCCTAAAAAGTCTTGCTGCGAACTTAACCAGCCTCAAAATTTTGCAATATCTAATTAAGGAAAAAAGTTTTCCAAGTTGCAATGCCAAAATAAGTTAATAATTGATAGTTAACTGCATTGTTTATGTTTCCAAATATACATACATACATACATACATACATACATACATATATATAAGAAAAATAAGGCTAGAATTTAAAATGGAAAAAAAAAATCCAAAACCATTCACAAAAAGTTTCTATGAAAAAGAAAAAAAGTGAACGAATTTATTTAAGAAGATTTAGAATAACGTATCAGAATCCTTATCTTCCATGGTACTAATATCTTGGCAAACTTGTGAGTTGTGACCTATCTTGGCTTGAGAGGCCGTGGATTATACGCTGAATACCCCTTCGATTAGTGAGACTTACAGGCACGGGTTTCTTTGGTAAGCTATTAGATTCAATTGGAAACCTAATGTCCTTATATGAATCATACATTGATAGTTTGCAATTTCACAGGTTTGATACCAACTTCACTTGGCAACCTCAACAATTTCATCAATTGAGTCTTTGATATCATAATTTTGAGTGCAAATCTCTTTTTCTTTAGCCAACCTCACGCAAATCACAACTTGCTCAGCTAGATCGTTTCTACAATACTTTCAATGCACATACCTTGTCTTGGCTAGGAAATCAAACAAAAGACACAGATTTGCACTTAGCAATTAACAGTTCATATGGTGACATTACATCTTCTCTTAAGAACCTAACCCAGCCTAACTAGTCAAATTTCACCTTGGCTTATAAACGTTATCCAACTAATTTTCTTGAGCCATATCCCATGGGGGCAATAAATTGTTTGATTCTATTCCACCGTCAATTACTAAGCATGCAAATCTTGAAATCTCGAGTCTAGTTGGAAATAACCTTAGTAGCACAGTAGAATTGGACTTGCTTTTAAAACTTAGAAATTTTAGTGACCTCAACCTTTCAAGAGTCCAAAACTAAAGCTTTTAATATTGGCTACATCATGTATGTAACTTAACCGAGTTCCCAATTTTACTAAGTTACCAGAATAAATTGGGGTTTTGAATCTTTGCTACAATAAAAGTTCACGGTCAAATACCAAAATGGATATTCAACATGGAGAAATCGACTCTGTTGTCTTTGCATCTAAAGTTCAACAACCTTACAGGTTTTGAGTATTTCAAACATACACTCCTGCATCTAAGGATCACTCCCAATTGCACTACCTATAGTGTTTGAAGAAGTTAGTAAGAGGTTTCGAATTTAAGACCTCTAAGGTCTCACGAGACCTTAAGAATCACTAAATCAATCACGTGTGGTTTAGAGTTAATTATATTCCTGATGCATCTGCAAATAAGCAAATAACATTGGCTTGAGAATCTTCATATCATGTATGCACAAATGAGCTATTACCTCTAGTGATAAGTGTAACGCCCCAAAATCATAAGTAATAAAAGTCTATTTAATCTGAATAATCCATAAAAATATTAAATAAAAGAAATCAGCAACCTTAAATCTCATCACAAATGTCAAAGCTCTAATTCACCAAAAACAAAACATCCTCAAAATGATTCTCCAATACATTGTTTAATGCCATAAAAATGATAATAAAATCCTCAATTCCACAAAATAGTTTATAACTGTTGTCTCCCAAGAATCTCTACTCCAATAATCCCTCTAACATATTTGTAATGGGAAATAAATGGGGGTGAGATAACTCAATAAGTGGAATTCACTAACAATGGGGTGTGGGAACAAACCTTTCACATAAATAATTCTTACAACAAATTCATAACTTGTAACTCATCAATATTTATCATCAAATATTTCATATAAAAAAAAATATCTTTATATCGTGAGCCATCATAATATATATATATATATATATCAATACCATCATATAAACAAATTCCTAGGCTTTTCTCGTGGTCAACGTTTACGCCCCGTTGACAGGGTTGTACTGTCCCCTTTTTGGGATTGGAACCTCCTTTTCATCTTCTTTCTTAAGGATGGCTCATTTGGAACTTAAAGGTGCACTCCCTTGCTAAGGAGCTTCATTTTTGGATCCTCAATAGTATACTCCCTTGCTAAGGAGTTATCAAATGTGCACTGTCCCCTTTTCTGGGACCCTCCCTTACTAAGGACTAGTTGCAGTATAATTGTCCATTGCAAAGGATTAAATACAATACTGAGCTTTTAATCATGACTTGCCATAGGTTTTCAAAACATATTCAAGATGCTCAAAAAAATAATCCATTCAAGATGCTCACAAAAATAATCCATTCATAATTCTCAAAATATAAGGATGTATTCACACATACAAGTTTAAATGAATTTAGGTTGTCCCACAAGTTTTTCATAAAACGAATAGTCAATGTGCACATCAAGCATTTATAAAATATCAATTTATATATAGAATATCAACATATTTCTTTGATATAAAATAGTTTAATAATCAACATTGTTTTGGAAAACTCCCAAAATTAGTAAACACCACTTACCTCTTAGTTGCAAAAATAAAAGAAATCAACCTTCCTTGAATCACAACAATTCAGTAGAATTAGAACCTAGCAACAGCAAAAATAGGTTCATCAATACACAATTTCTCACTTAAAAATCTATTTTCACACTTAAACGGTTTTATCCTAGACAATATTGATATATCCAAAATTCTCTATTTATTCACCTAACTATCCAATTTACTTTCAGCTTTGATCAGATTTCTGGACTTGAAAATATTGCTGCCTAATCAGATTTTTCCATTAACATAATCATAGATATTCATGAAACTTCAATATGGCCGAACCTAATGGCAGGGTCAAATGTATGGAATAGCTTCAAGTAAAATAAGACTCAATATAGGCTGAATGATGGATGTCTGATCCATCTAATAAAAGAAGCCATATATCATATATATCCATTCACTCTAATATTATATATATGTTCAACCTAGTATTGGAAGCCACGTGATATATATACCTATCTGATCAACATATATACCTTAATTTATCCATCCAATTGCCTAGTTTCCCTTGATGCCCTGGCCTAGGATTTCGGCAATGAAAAGGGCGTGGATGCAGGTCAGTTTAATGGTGAATACAATGAGACTATAAACAATTATATATAAACCACAAAGCACCCCTTTTTCTAATATAATAATCCTAGCTTTAGATCCATAACAGCAGCTCCTAATTTTTCTGTCTATTAGGTACGCCAATAACAGATGCTATAAGAGTGGGAACAAAAGCTAGCCACTGACTCATTGAGTATTTCCACTTTCCTAAGTTTAGAGTAGAAGAGAACCGTACCTGTAGTCTCCACTCACAGCCACAGTGAAGAAAATCAACGTTCAATAGTCAGCTGAAGCAAAAGGAATCCCATCAATAGATACACATGTAACTAAAGAGGAAGAAGGCTAGGGTTTTCAAGGCCCACATATTTACTTATGCCACCTCACTTGGGCTTATATTCTATAGTATTTATCTTATTTTTAATATCTTAGACCTAAATCAATTTAATTCATTTAATTGTAGGCCTCCTTTATAATTTATGTATAATAATTTAATTGGTATCAAAATTATGGGGTGTTACATCCTTCCCCCCATAAAAAAATTTTGTCCTCGAAATTATATATACCTTTTGTGGGGGATGAAAGCCCAAACATACTTATTGGGCTGTGGGCCCTGTCTCGAGGGATACTGTACGTCCGAAGAGTAATAGCGGGTCGGGGTAGGATTCATCTAAACGCAGCCAACCCAGAAGTAAAAGAAGAGTAACGTCCGAAGAGATCACATTTTTTCCGAAGAGATTACACTCCTCGGATGTAAATAGTCTCAACCCAGCCAGTGAATAGAAGGTCTGAATGGACCCTCGGGCAATCCCCACGACAAAGATAAGCTCTGAGCGTATCTGGGAATGATTAGGACGAGAAAATATCTTAAGGAAAAGCTACCATCACCGCATTAAATGCACTGTAGCTACTTTCCTGGCTGTATTAATGTGGAGAAGACCCCTGAACAATATAATCTCAGCTACTACCACTCACGGAGGGGCAAAGAGAGTACCTGATGGGACATGCACTCAAGTGGATGCTTAGATGAAGAACAAATGGACGATGGAGATGATAGAAAGGGGTGCTATGTAAGCAAGAGAGGTCTCTGATAATGGGGACCGGAAAAAAAGGGGGAGAAAGGAATTAGACAAATTCATTGTAGTTCCAAGAATTGTAACCACCTCACATTTTAATAATAAACCTCTTCGGACAGACATCTGTAAAGGAAGATGAGTGTAATCTTACGTCAATGAATCCTCAAACGATATAATTAATCTCTGTTTGATTAACACCTAGCCCAGCTCTTTCGCCCACTCTCTACAAATTCATTGTCTTGAGTTCATTGGGCTCTTAACCCATCCCTCTTGGGCCTGGGCTGCCAAATCTGACCCTACACCTTTGTTAAGACCTCTAAGGTCTCACGAGACCTTAAGAATTACTAAATCAACCACGTGTGGTTTAGAGTTAATCATATTTCTGATGCATCTGCAAATAAGCAAATAACATTGGCTTGAGAATCTTCATATCATGTATGCACAAATGAGCTATTACCTCTAGTGATAAGAATTCCAAACACATTAAAGTGTAATATCCTTGACTAATAGTTTTTAATACCAAAATATAACGTAAATGCAACTTTATGACATCCGGTTGAGAGTTTTGAAGGTGGAAGTTCTCCAAGCTTGCAAAAACAGGATTTCGCCAACAGCACAATGTCCGATGCATAAGAAAGTATGTCATTATGAGTTAGCGTTATGATATCTTTTTTTTTTTTTTGGGGTTAAATTATGATACTTTCAATAAAACATAAGCATCTGACCTCACCTTTTTCTTTTTAACATAAAAAATTGGTAAAAGGGCACTTTAGCAAGAAAGTCTTGAAACTCTGATCTTTCTTTCTTCGATGTTTCTAATGGAGGTATAAGTTCAATTACATGACTCTTGACAATCTTAATCTAAAAGTAGGTACTCCAAAAATATCTTAATATGAACTATGAATATGATCACCGGACACATCTTAGTTTACTTTTAGTAAAGGTCCATTATTGAATTTTCAAGAAATCTAGAACACTACTCCAGATAAAACTAAATATAAAATCTATTAAGAAATTTTTTAAAGTGATTCATTATTTTATTATTATTTATTATTTTAATATGGAGTAAAAGTTAAATAAAATTAATAGGTGATTTATGTGAGACTCGCAAATAGTAAAAAAATAAAAGCAAAAAAGTAGCCTTAAAATCAAGAACTAAATATATTTGTTATGTCCACAACATTTTCACAACAAATCTTAAACACATGCTATTTTCTTCAGTTCTTTGATCATGCAGTTGGTATTAATGTCTCCAAATCTCAATATCTTCCCAAGAATGTGACATCAGATTTACTTCTTCTTCTTCTACAGATGACAAAAATGCATATCTAAACTATTATATTCTGCTTTGACTCCCCTAATGAAAAAGGGGGTAGGGGTCGGGTTGAAATTCTCTTGGATCCTTGATTGAGGCATATTTATTATTTCTACTGTCAGATTTGTACAGCTCCAACGATGGTGCTTTTGTTCGCAATTCAGCTAGAGCAAATCCTTTCAATCCTTCAATTATTTTGGGGCCTGAATTTGGAAATGTGAAGATTTATTTCATTTTCCTGTTGCTCCTGCCTTGTCTCTATGAATGCATTCTTTATGTTTTTGTGGTTATTTCATTCTTTCTCAGGTAAGTGACCTCCTAAGTCGCTTCAAGCCCTTTCCTAGCGTCGTTGAACTGGACAACTTGAAGGTAACCGGTGATGTATGGTTTGGAGTTGATGTAACGCCCAAGGTATCTCCCCCACTTTCTTGCTTCTTTTATTTGAATTTTTGCTTGTTTTATCCCTCACGGTCATAGTTAAACTCCATTGTTTCTGAATGAAAATTTGAGAACTGTAGGGGAGTGCTCTGATTCTTCTGCTTGGTAACAATCAATTCCATGACATTTTCCCCTCTTGATTGGGGATGCTTCCAAGGTTGAGGGTTTTAATCTTGTGATCTAACGATTTCCATGGTGCATTTGGGAAACCTAAAAGCAAACTTGAGTTCCCCAAGTTGCAAATTTTTGATGTCTCTTTGAATTAGTTTGCAGGTAAGTTACAACATGTTTGATATGTATGAAGGTCTACAAGTTGGAGTCAATCTCGTATCAGAGGCTGTACTGGTTTGACCAGTAGAACGAAATATTTCGGTAGTGGTCAATACTGGTGTACTATTTCGAGTTTACCGTTATTTTTTATATTTTTATATGTGTGTGCGTGTGCATACATAAGTTTATCATAAAACATTACCTCAATTCAGAACAAATTATTCATGATTTAAGACTTTAGCATCAATTAAAAGAAAAAAAAAACACAATATAAAAAATAGAAAACTTAATTGTTCATTGCATACTAAGAAAAAAAATAATACTAATAAATTAATGCAAATAAATTACCATTCTGCCGTTATAAAAATTCAAAAAATTACAAAACTAAAAAAAAAAAAAAAAAAGTTTTTTTTTCTTGTTTCTATACCAGCCTGTAATGCCCAAAATTGGTCAGTATTTAAACTGGTATAAAATGTTGATGCGTCGATACTAGTACATGTACTGGTACGGTACATACCAGCTGATACCGGTACAATATCAACCACCTTGTCTGCAACCTTTATCCAAAATAAAGTTATGCACTAAATAATTTGTAACTTCAATATCATTTAGGTGGCTTGATAAAACATGGGCCTAAAATTGGATAAAGTATTTTAATATATTACTGATTGATGAAATCGATTTCTAGCAAAAATTCGGTATTAAAATTTTTCTTGACGGAATCAAACCAAATATGACAAAAACTTTTATATCCGACAACTAGCTGTATATATGTTACTAGCTTACGTAACATATAAAGTTTTGGATTTGTTTTATGAGTGTTTGAATTAATTTTCTAGACCATTCTCCTCTTACTTTTTTCTATTTTGTTTAACAACAATAAAAAAGAGTAAGGTTTGCTACCTGGGAAATTATGACTGTTTTTTATTCGTGTTCTGATAAATAATCCATTTATGCAAGATTAACGAAGAAAGAAAGAAAAAAAAAATTAGACAAGAAATTTATGAAGGGATTTAGCAACTGTTTTTTGTTAACTAAGATTAACGACGCGCCCATGAAGTTGTTTTCCATTTTAGTAGAAACACTATGAAAATCTAGTGTAAGTCTATAATATAGTACGCTGAAGTATATTTTGGCATTGTATTTTTTTTTTTTTTTTCATTTTCCTTTGTACTTTTTTTACAATTACGGTGGCATTAAAGTATTGCATGTTTGATATGTAGTATGTACGAATGTCGGCATTCCTAAATTATTTGCAACTTCAATTTCATTCGGTTGGGCTGATAAAACATGGGCCTAGAATAGTATAAATTATTTTAGTCTGTTATGGTGACCTGCCGCTAGGAGTTTTCATCCGCGATTCAGCCTAGTCATCAAGATTTAACTTCAGCCGGATTAATGTCTTCTCCCAAAAAAAAAAAAAAAAAAAAAAAAAAAAAAAAAGAAGAAGCTATCTGTAATGCAGCCATTGGCAACAGTTGGTCTTATGTTGGATTATCGCTTGGAACTGGAGAGGGACATTAGTTTTTGCTCTTTCTAAAATGGTGGAAACCATTATCCTTATCCAAGCAGAAACGGAGGCAATTAATTGGGCAACTCTTCAAGTGGTGTCCCATAGTATTGAATCAGCAATTGTCGAGAGTGATGCCAAGATATGTGTAGATGCTCACTAATCCCAGTTCTGTAGTCCTAAGTTGCAGGCTGGAAATTAAATGGACCCCTAGAGAGCTTCCAATAGTACTACTCATGGTTCAGCATCATGGTCTCCCAATAATGGATTTTCTAGTTGTTTTGTATTGGGTACAGCTTTAGATGTTTTTATTAATGCTATTGTAATGGAGCAAACCCAGCTAGCTATCTTGTAATCTTTTTCTTGCTTTCAATAATTCTTTTTTTATGTGGATTATCAAAAAAAAAAATCTGTTATTGATTGATGTTGTCAATGTCTATTATATGAGCGTTGGATTAATTTTCTAGACTATTCTATTCTTACTTCTCTCTATTTTGTGTAAGAGCAATAAGAACGACAAGGTTTACTACAAGCGAAATCTAAAACTCCAAGCTAGACTAGTTACTAATTTTCAATTTGAGGAATCATTTGACTACTCTTTGCCCATATCTAAATTTGACTTGAATTAAATTCTGCTATTTTAAAAGTAACAAATTAAATAATGAGATTGTAAAAATTAGTAAATTAAATCTTCTAGTTTTAAAATTAATAATTAAAACTTGAGGTTTCAAAAAATAACAATTTAAATCTCAGCCCACTGTAGTGAAATAACAGTATATTTGGAATTCAATATATAAGGCAGCAGGTTTTAATTTATTTTTTGTGAAATTATAGAGTTGAAATTGTTATTTTTAAAATTTTAAGAATTAGTTTACTACTTTTGAAACAAAACAATTTAATTGTTACGTTCCTCTGAGGTAAAAGTCTTAAAACATTCACATTTGTGTAGTTATTTTAATATTTCAGTGAAACATTTGAAATTACTTTTGGAATAACCCAGCCTACCCAGGTATATTTGTATATGGGCAAACTATATAAAAATTTTACTCATTTATTTATGTACAACCATATAAAATTTTATTTTCTTCTAAATATTTTTTTAGCTAAAAGCTTTGCACCTTTAGATTTTTTTTTTAAAAAAAAAAAAACTTCCGTTTCGTTGGACGACTTTTGAAGATTGCCAAATAAAAAGAGGGTACAACAAAGCCAGGACATGAAATACAAAGCACAGAACAAACTACAAACTAACTTCCTGAACAACTCGCACCAGCCAAGGAGGATAAACTCCTTTCCAAACCTGAGATGATTCCATCTGCCGCGCATACTGAGCGAGCTCGTGAGCTGCCTTGTTGTATTCTCTTTTCACATGCTTGATTTTCTCTCTTCATATCAATTTATTTCTATTAGTGGCGCCCTAAATTTTTTTCCTAGGTGAAGGAGCCGTAATTAATTTGCATTGAAGAGTCTTCTTTTATTTGGGCTGGCACTTTACGCATAACTTGTTAGTCTAGATCTTCTACATGTAATGCGTAACTTTACAAGAAATTTTTTTTTTTTTATTTGACTAAACCTGTCCGTCTTTAATTATTTGTAAATATTTTTATCATTTCTCTCAAAAAAAAAAATTGTAAATAAGAGACCATTAGCTTCTTGCTGTCTTTTACGCTTAGCTTTAAAAACTAATTAATAGAGCCAATTCTCGTTTAATTCAATAAAGTGAAGAATACAATAAAAATATATATATAAATGATGACGTTCAAGAAATATTCAAAACTTATATTCAAAAAAAAAAATTCAAAACTTAAAAAAAAAAAAATTGAGTTTTAACAAAAAAAATGAAAAATAAATATTCATTACTTTCATTCCTTTGTCATCAGCATGATTCATGTTGAAATATGTTTACATCTAATTAATAAAATATAATATATATTTTTTAGATAGTGGGGGAGGGAGTTAGTTGAATATAATGTGAATATGAGATATAATTATAAATTTTGGTTTTCTAAAAAGAAGGTATAATTCTAACTTTATCCAAGACTTGGACTCCTTTTTCTTGACTAGAGTCTAGATCTTCCACGAATCTTTAACGCGTAACTTTACAAGAACAGTGATTTTATATAAAGGTTCGGTTAATGTGTGCCCTTAGAGCACCCATTAAATTTTTTATTTTTGAAAATATTTTTTCGGAAATTGAAAAAGCTGTCATTACTTTTTCAATTCTCGAAAAAACTTTTTCCAAAAATGAAAATTAATATGTGCCTAAGAGCACACATTAGTAAAATCCTTTATATAATAGTAATAATAATATGAGAGATGCTATGTCCACAACAATTTTACAATGTTTTTATAACAAATCACATGTGATTAGTTGTTATTAGTTCAAATTTGAAACTAATATTAAGATTACTTTTTTGCCCAAACAATAACAATCAGTAACAACCTGCCACTTAGAATTTGTTGTAAAAATGTTATAGACATATCATTTCTCTAATAATATATACTAAAAGAGAAAGACAATTTTTTTTTTTTATTAAACCTGTCAGTCTTTATTATTTGTAAATAAGGGGCCATTAACTTCTTGCCGTCTTTTACGCTTAGAACATGTTTGGTTGGAGATAAAATAGGATAGATGAAAAATAATAAAGAGAAAATAAGAGTAGGTGTTGTTTGGTAAGGAGAGAAGAAGATGAACATTTTGGGTGGAGCTTAGGCATTTTCCACCCACAAAAAAACTCTCTCTCTGATTTGGAGAGAAAATGCTGGAGAAAAGTGACTGTGCAGCAAATGACCATTTCTACCCTACTTCTCTTAGCCACTTGTGTTTAACTCAAAAAAATTTGCCCAGTTTCCTTTCTTCTCCCAACAATAACTTCATCTCACTATTATTCAACATAGAAAACAATTATAAAAAAAATATTTAATTGATTGAAGTATCATCGGTTGAAAATGAAAATGCCTTTTCATAAATTTAATTATAAAAGAGAGAGAGAGAGAGAGAGAGAGAGAGAGAGAGAGAGAGAGAGAGAGAGAGAGAGAGAGAGAGAGAGAGAGAGAGAAAACGGAAATAGTTGGAACTGCGGTGAGCACCTAAGATCGTGTTTTTTTTTTTTTTTTTTGGGAATGCATCTAAGATTAATTGATACGAAAGTAAGAAATGTGAAAGTGAAAGTATGAGAGGAAAGTCACAAAGAAAAAAAGATAAGGGAGAGGAATCTGAGAGATGATTTCATGAGAGAGAAGTGTAAGGAATAATAGTGAAAATAATACAGGCGAGGTTGTGAGACCCACCAGCCTTTTATTTTATTTTTAGTTTTATTGTATACTATTTTTTATTGAGCTCCAACAAGTTTTTATTTTTATTCTTATTTTTCATTTTTGTTTTGATTAAGAACCAAAGCAGTTGTATAATGAAAAAAAAAATGTTCCTAATGCAAATAAATGATTAAATTTAAGAAAATGAGATTGAGATTTTAAGGTGTTTCTTATTTTAAATAAATTGTAATTTTCTTATTTAATGATTACAAAGAAGTGGATGTTGTTTGGTAACCAAGAAAAATAATATAAATTTGTATGTATAATGTGTTAATTTTTATATTATTTAATGAGTACAAATATATATATATATATATTATATATTATGTAACAAGGGCATAAAAGTTAATTCATATAAACTACATTTTCTGTCCTCTCACTTTTCTTTTTAACCAAACAAAATATTTTTCCACTCTTCTACTTTTTCACCCCTCCAACCAAACATACAAGAGAGAAAACTAAATCTTTTTTATCATTTCACTTTTCCATCATCTCACTAATTTTTTATCCTCCCACTTTTCTACTCCTCCAACCAAACGGATCCTTAGCTTTAAGAACTGATTAACTAGGCCAATTTTCGATTAATTCAATAAAGTTAAGAATACAATAAAAATTCACAAATATTTCACACCATTTCTTATCAGAGTACATAATGTGTCTTGTGTAGTATAATTTATCCCACATTTCTTTAAAAGTTATTATGGTTTCTGGATGGAGTTTGTGATTTGTCTTTCGCTAGAACTCCATTCCCCTTTTTTGTGCATGTGTGTTTGTGTGTGTGTGTTTTTTTTAATGAAAAAAAAAAAAAAAGTAAGTCTACTAGCTTTCACATGAGCCTTTTACAATCTACAATTTAATTTTTTTTAATGACCCATATGTGAGATAATAGGTTAATTTAAGAATATTGTGAATGGATGTAAATTTTTGTTATGCCCAAATAAGCATGACTCATTTCCATCTGGAAAGATCCAACTCCGAACTCCCAAGTCCATCCCATACTTAACATAACTTTTTTTTTTTAATACAAAATTTTGAAAGTGAAAATATACCAATTCAAAATTTCACAATTTTCAAGAAATGGTTTCATTTTCCTTCTTAAATATAATGTTCCATACTTGGATACCTCTTTTTTTTTTTTGGGTAAATTTGATAATAATTATCACTAAGAGAGGTGATTTAAATCTGAACATCTCTCTTCGAAATACCTAAATATATTATTTGAGTTACAAGACTCTTAGCATATAACTTTAGTTACTAAAGTTTAGTCATTAGTGATTTCTTTTTTACTTCTTAGCTTATATAGACTATAGAATTACAACTTATGACATTTATTCTATGATGATTGCTCTAATCATCAAGCTAAGACACCAATCATCAGGCTAAAAAATTTTAGTTAACTGAAACCCACTTCTCAATTGTAAGGTTGGCTGCTAAAATTTAGCTATTAGAGATTTTAGTCTATGATGTTTAAAGTGGTTGTTTTTAATCCCTTAAATGATGTGGTTAAACTAAAAACTAACACAATATCATTCCATAAGAACTAAAAACATTAATTTAAAGTTTATAAAGAACTAAATTTGATCACTTAAAGTTTTTTAGCAAAAAGAGATCACTATGACTAAAATAATTTAGGACTAATTGTATATATTATTTTTTTTCTAATATATAAATACAATACAATTTGAAAATGACAATCATGATGATTATTGTTTATTATCAAAGCACTATTGAATTTGTTTTCTAAATAAGTTATAATTCATTTATTTTTGCCCTCAAAGTTTAGGATTGTTTTCATTTTGATTCTTTACATTTCAAAATTTTATTCTGTTCTTTTATATTTAATTTAGTTTTCATATTACTCCTGCTATCCATTTTAATTAGTAATCTAGTCGTTAAATGCCCCTCATATTTAACTATTTCATGAAATACTTGCTTTAAAATATTGTAGAATGCAAAATTTTCATTTTTGTAGGCAGAAAAAAGTATTATAATTTTTTAGATTACTAATTGAAATGCACAACATAACTGATATAAAAATAATATCAAATATGGAGGGTGAAATTGAAAATTTCAAAGAGTGAAAATGTAAATACCCCAATATTGTGAGTAAAAAATGTAGTTAGTCTAATTCTAACTTATCCAAAGCTAGGTACCTTTCTTGACTAGGCTTTCAACAGTTCTACCCAATCTTGTTTGCTTAACTATACAAGGAGAGTAATTGATAATTATTACTTTGGAAAGATAGGAAAAGAGTGACTTGAATGAAGTCGAAACACCAGTCTATTCTGCCCATCTTTCTTTTTTGACTAAGAAGATAGAATCGGTATATTTAAACAAAGAAAAGGGACAAGAAGTATAATAATGGGTCCTGCAGCCATAGAAGGCTACACACTAGCCACGCAGCAGGACAAGTAGGCAAAGCTGACAAAAAACAATAAAACAACACTACATCTGACTACCTTACAGCACACAGCCCAAAAAGATGGAAAAAAAAAAAAAAAACAATAAAAAAAGAGAGGATGATGATTTGAGCTAGATCAATTCCATCAGAGATGATTATGAACAACACAAGTGCGAGATAAAATGGGTCGCATCCCATGCCTAACATTGTGGTTGTAGCTTAGAGTAATAAAAGAGTAAGTGAAAGGAAAGGATAAAAGAAAGGGAAACACAAATGTGTTATTCACATATGTTTAAAAATAGGAAATAAGGGGAAGGAAACAATGGGAAAAGAAAATGTTTCCTTTACATATGTTTGGAAATAAGCAAAGAAAGAGAAAAGAAAAAAAAAGGGTGATTTTATCTTTATTTAGTTTGCAAAAAGGGGCTACTGGTCTCCCTTATACATTTCCCTCCATTTACACCCATATTGGGTGGCTTCGAGAAGGTAGGCCCAAATGGACCTCTTTTGCTACGCTTTTTTTTCCTACCAACCAAACAGTGGAAACCCAACCAATACCTTCATTTCTTTTCCGTTCCATTTTCTTTTACTCGTTCCAAATGTGCATAACATCTACCCGAACAAAGCCAACTTTTTTGAACTAACTATCAAGACTTTGAATTCAAGATCAATAATATATATATATATATATATATATATTTTTTTTTTAAAATCTGAGATTGATATCACACTTTAGTCTTTTTTTTTGTCTATAACTTGATATATTCAAGCTCTCTTTTTATTATTATTATTTTTTAATTTAAATTTTTTAATAACCCTCCTAAACAAATTTCTGGAACCGCCACTGCCAAGCCAAGGTGGAATTTGACCGGTTAGTTGATTGCCGCCACTAGAAATTGGGTAAGTTGGGTCAGGTTCTTAAGAGAAGATGGAATGTCACCATATAAATTGGTTTCCACTAGTACAAAATAGTGAGCTTGGTCTGCTTACCAAGCAAGACAACGTCTGAGCACTGAAACTATTCGAGGAAAGGTCGAGTTGACTGAGTTGTGTGAGGTGGCCGATGACAAAGGGATTTGCCCCAAAAATTTATTAAACGAGAGAGACAAAACAATGAGATTGGTAAGGTTACCAAGTGAAGTCGGTACCAAACCAGAGAAATAGCAAGGACTGATATCCAATTCATGCAAGGACTTTAGGTTTCCAATTGAATCTGGTAACTTACCATAGAATCCCGTGTTTGAAAGTCTCAGTATTCGAAGGGGATTGCTACTGTGGAATTCTGGTAGATATCCGGTGAGATTTTCATTGTCTTGCACACTGAGGAATTGAAGATTTCGTAACTTGAAAATCTCCATGGGAAATTCACCGTACAGTTCACAACCTCCTAGGCCAAGAGATTTTAAAGAAGACAAGTTGGACAAGATGTGAGGTACCGGGGAAGATATGTTCACCATACCCAAATGAAGATGTTTGAGGCTGGTTAAGTTCTCAACAACACTTTTTAGGCCGGGATTTTGGAGTTTCAATTGATTGAATGAGAGATCAAGGGAAACCAAGTTGGAGAGCTCAAAGATTTCTGGTGGAATTTGACTACTGAAATTTGACACAGAGAGGTTGAGATATGTTAAGTTTGAGAGGTACCTGATGCTTGGGGGAATTTGAGAATAATTGAAGTGATTGTCAGCGAGATTGAGCTTTTGAAGGTACACAAGGTGGAAAAGGCTGCTGCTAGAGTTGAAGGAGCCATACAGTTGACTGCTACTGAGGTCAAGGCCAATCACGTAACCTGTACCTCTACCACATAGGACACCATCCATGAACAGCAATCATTCCTTTCTCCAGAGTTCCAGGATGAAATCTTTGGATAAGCAAAAGGGTCAGAAGGAGCACTCACATTAATTTTAAAGCTTTGCTTGAATTGCAACAAGGCAAAACTCTCAAAATCATTGCACAATGGCTGAGTTGATAAAGAGGAACAACTATTTAGATAATGAAAAATCGACAAGAAGAAGAGCAAGCGCATAGATATCAGGAGATACATGGATGACCCATATTAGTATCTTCAAAAACTTCCTTGGCACTCTGATAATTTTGAAACTAGGAACAAACTGCTTATATAGACAATATGAAAACTATTAAATACAATTCTATCTCATGTATGATCACTAGCAAATATAAGAAAATTAGACCGTTTTGCAAAAATACTTTTGGAAAAAATGACTTTTTTTATTTATAGAAAACATTAATATCGAAACAAGCATGGCAGAATAATTCTAACATTCTCCTCACGTGTGGTCCAAACAAGTGAGACCTTGATCGATTACTAATTGTAATAGAAACTTAAATTATTAAAAGATGATAAATTTAATCATTTAAATATAATTCTAACATTATTTTGTAGAACTAAGTTTTTATAAAAAAAAATATATATATTAGATTTTTAAAATAATATAAAATATAATAAAACTACAAAATTCTTAGTGCTTTGGATAACATAATTAATAAAAATAATGTTTTTAAAATTAGGGTAAACTACATATTTGGTCCCTATTCTTTATACTATATTTCAATTTGATTAATAACCTTTCAATTGTGTCAATTTGATCCTTAACTTTTCAGTATTATATCAGTTTAGTTACCATCATTATCTCTTAAATAAAAATTGCTAAAGTGGCAACAGCCAAAATAAAATATTAGTTTTCGTTGATGTGGTAATAAATTAATTTTTTATTTTGGCTATTTGCCACATCAGCAATTTTCATCCAAGAGATAATGACATAGAATAAATTGGCACGGTATTGAAAGGTTAGAGATCAAATTGACACAATTGAAAGGTTATGGACCAAATTAAAATATGATGTAAATGATAGGGACCAAATATGTAATTTACCATTAAAGTTAACAAAATTTAAGTACAATTTCTTAGATGCAATACATTAGGTCCCTCAATCAAATTTGAACTCATGATTGCCTTGACCAATTAAACACAAACATTGTTATTTTTTCCACCGCGCATCCTCGACTTTATGGTCACTCTACAAGTACAATCGCACAAAGTTCTTGTGAGAATCAAGGATCGAAATTTAAGTATCATGGAGGAAACTTCACACAGGCAAGGACCAAAGTTCAGGCTAAAAAAAAAAAATTTTTACAATTTTCTTCTACAAATTTTTAAATTTTGAATTGTTTACACAATAGTTCATTACAAGAATTTATTGCCAATATAGGTAGCTATGACCATTTTATTTTGTTAAGTTTGTCTAAATTTTTATTTTTATGTAGTTAATATTATATATTTGTCATTGTTTTTATAAAAATATTTTAAACTAAATGACTAAACTCAACTCATTGGCTCTATATTAATTATTGACGCACATAACCACACTCATTCATACATAAAATACTTCATTACATGTTTATTTAATCAATCAAATGCTTTAATAGTCACTAACTTTGCAATTTTTTTCTTCATTTTTTCTAACTTTATGACGAAAAGCTATTATAACATGATAACTATACACATTCATGTAACAAATCCTCTCAATTCCCGTCTATACCAAAAATTGATTGGTGTCTTGATCTAATGATAAAAAGTTATCATCATGAGCAAACGCCATAGTTGAAACTCTCTTAAAAATATCCTCTCTATTTCCTAATTATTAAATTATATAAAGTTATATTATACTTATATTGTATACAAATATTCACGTCCACATCATTATTCATACAAATAACATTATTAAAAAAATAATGCACACAATTAATATTAGACACAATCATATACATATAATAAAAAATTTATAATAAAAAGTAATACTTACAATTCCAAACACTTACTCTTACTTTAAAGTCAAAAATACTTGTAATAAGGGTACATAAATTTTAAGTTAGGGTGTGCAAAAATATTTTTTTAAAAAAATTAATGTATTATACTAACAAAAAAAAATACTAAATATATATAATTCTTCTTTTTTTTTGAAGTCAGGGGGTTCATTTGAACCCCCTGACCAAAGAGTACCGTCGCCACTGTGGCTTGGAAACCTTACCCAGCTAACTGTATTGGAACTTGGGACCAATAAATTCCATGGTTCAATTCCACAATCAATTTGTAGGCTTGCGAATCTTGAATATCTGAGTTTTATTGATAATAACCTTAGTTGCAGAGTGGACATGGACTTGTTTCTGAAGCTCAAAAATCTAACTCAGATCCAGCTTTCAGGAGTCCATCTATCATTCCCCATTAATTCAACATTCAACGACAGTACTTCAAAGCTTGAGCTTGTAGGATTAAATGCATGTAACTTGACTGAATTCCCAACTTTTTTGCGTTCTCAGCATGATTTGATGATTTTGTATCTTGCCAACAACAGAATTCAGGGTCAAATACCAAACTGGATATTCAACATAGGGAAACAAACTCTCTCAGTGTTGGTTCTATCCTACAACTTCCTCACAACTTTTGAGTCTTTCAACCACACTCCGCCAATTCTACCATGGGATAGTTTACTTTCTTTGGATCTCTCTTCCAACAAGTTGCAAGGATCACTTCCAATTCCTCCACCTTCCATCGCCCAATACAATGTCTCAAACAATAAATTGACTGGAGAAATCTCACCATTGTTTTGCAATCTTAGCCTAATTGTAACACTGGATCTCTCACGCAACAACTTGGGGGGCATGCTTCCAGAATGCTTGAGCAACTTGAAGGTATTGAATTTACAAAACAACAATTTCTGTGGAATACTTCCTGGAATATACATGGAAGAAAGTAGATTGATAGCGATTGATGTAAGTTATAATCAATTAGAAGGACAAGTACCAAGATCATTGTCCAACTGCACAATGCTGAAGATTCTTCTTCTTGGTAACAATCGATTTTCTGACATTTTCCCCTCTTGGTTGGGGAAGCTTCCAAGGTTGAAGGTTCTAAGTTTGCAATCTAATGGGTTCCATAGTGCAATTGGGAAACCTGAAAGCAGTCTTGATTTCCCCAAGTTGCAAATCATTGATATCTCTTTCAATAACTTTACACGTAAGTTACCATATGAGCACTTCCAATGTTGGACCTCTATGAAAGTTGCCAACTTGACATTTGACAAGGATAATGCTTATATGAATGCAGACACAACCACCCCATCTCCTTATTTCGGTTTTGAAAATGATTTTAGTTACACCTTGGAATTGACAAACAAAGGCATCAAGACACTATATCAAAAGATCCAAGATCATCTTGTAGCTATTGATCTCTCAAGCAATAAATTTGATGGAGAAATTTCAGAAGTCATTGGAAATCTAAAGGGGCTTCATTTGCTCAACATATCCAACAACATTCTCACTGGTCCTATCCCATCTTCCTTAGGGAACTTAACGGAGCTTGAATCTTTGGATCTTTCTCAAAATGGGCTATCAGGAGAGATTCCTCCGCAATTATTGCAACTCACATTCCTTGCATTCTTCAATGCCTCAAATAACCATCTTACGGGGCCTATTCCACAAGGTCAACAATTCTCTACCTTCGAAAATAATTCATATTTGGGAAACACAGGTTTGTGTGGTATGCCTTTGACTAAGAAATGCAAAATTTCTGAGACATTGACACAGCCACCACTGAATTCCAAACAAGGTGAAGGGTCAAATTTCCCAAGTAAATTTGATTGGGTAGTTATAATGATGGAATATGGGAGTGGGTTAATAATTGGGTTTGTTACTGGGAATAACTTGACCATAAGAAAGTTGGAGAGGTTTCTCAAGAATTTTGGAAGAAAGCAGTAAAAGTGAAAGAAGAAAGGTGGAAAATGAAGCAATGTAGCAGCTAGATTTGATTAACCAAGATTTTCTTCAGAGATTTCCACCCATGAAGTTCTTTATTTCAACAGATACATATCTATGAAAATCTACCATGTCTGTAATGTATTATGGTCTTATATATTTTGTCATTGCACTGTCTTTAATTTTTCTTTTTGAACTTTCTTTACTGTTATGATGGTATTGAAATATCGCATGTCTAATATCGTATATGTATGAAAGTTTGCAATTCTTATTAAAATAATAATAATAATAATAAAATAAATAAATAAAAAGAGTGAGAGAGCTAAATTGTATTTGTAACTTGAAATTTCATTCTCGAGCTTGGCAAAACATGAGCCTAGAATAGGATAATCTATTATTCATTGATTTTACTAATGTTTGCAATAAATCAAGAGTGAGAAATTTTTCTTGAAGAGCCAAGTTAAATAAAGGTTATTTAAATCAGGATCTTATGTAGGGGTTCAAGTGATAACTTAGAGGTAATTACCTCTTTTACTGTGCCTTATTTATTAATTTATTTTTTAACCTTACCTCCACTCTCTATTATTCACTTATCTAAAAAATAAAAATTGGGATTGTGCACACAAAATTTGTAAAAGGATAAATCATCATGAAATAGTGTAACAAATTTTCAATTTATATTGATTTGTATATATGTAAGTACAATCCTCTATATGACTCTTTACAATGAAAGAATAAAATAAAACTCTTTTGATTCGATCTCCAAGAAACTTTACGATCTGAAGCGCTATGAAGTTTGATCTTGAACGTGCCTTGATGTCTCCAAGTTGGATGTGTAATTGGATGTATTTGATTTGAAGTCGAGGGCCGTTGGCTTGATCTCGAACAAAATTGAAGGAAAATCCCTAGCGACTTTGATTTGAAGAAGTAGGAATGAGCTTGATTTTGAGGGAGCAAGGGTGCTCTTTTGGACTTAGAGATGACTCTCTATTTTGGCAGTGTCAATAGGGTTTTTCTCTCTCTATTTCTATGTCCTTTTCTTATATAAGAAGCTTCTATTTATAAGCAACTTAATTGCATTTGATTTGGAATTTCCTCTCAGCATTTATTGAGAGTTAATTATGAATTATGAATTTAATTTGGTTTTCCATTAATAAGAACCTTCCATATGAGTCTTTTTTTTTCCTGACGTTGCCACATGGCTTGATTTTAGTTGTCCACGTCATCAATTGGAAATTAATTTGATCAAAGATACTCAATCATGATCAATTGGACGGTTGAGGATACATCATAAAAATTTTGATGTCTACAAACGGTTACTCAGGTCGAACCGTACAATTTGGTCCAATCCGGATCTGAAAATCATGGTTTTAACCATTTCTTATATTTTAGGAATAAGGATAAGTCTTTCAGAAAAAAAAAAAAGAAAAGAAAAAAAAAAAAAAAGAAGAGAGAATAAGGATAAGTTAATTAAATTAGAGATATTTTGTAAGTCAAAAGGGCAATAACATGGTGAATAGGTTTTCTTGACTTTATTTTTATTGAGAAAGATGAATAGGTTTTTTTTTTTTTTTTTTTTTTTTTTTTTTTTAATAAATAAAACTGCATGGGATGGGAATCATGGGATAAAGATAAGTATTAAGACAAAAAAGTAATTTGAGTTCAAATAGAACACATGCTTATTTCAATTTTGAACAAAAACAAAAGTAACGTTCATTTATGTGAGGTGTAATTTGAGTTCAAATGGAACATAGGCTTCCAAAAAAAAAAAAAAAAAAAGAAAAAAAATAGAACATAGGCTTATTTCAATTTTGAACAAAACAAAAGTAACATAAGGTGTTTTGTTCTGAAAGTTTTGCCTTTAAAAAAAAAAAAAATTTAAACAAAAACAAAAGCAACGTGTGGGAATTTTTATTTATAAGAATATCATATTGAGGTGAAGATAAAACCGATACATCATGAGGCAAAGCAGACTCAACCATGCTTAGATTTTCCTCTATGAAAGTTACATATGAATCAATATTCTTGGATTATTGCAGCCACATTCTTTACTACATTAGCAACAGTATGTCAAGAATATTGATTCATATGTAACTTCGATAGAGGAATCTAAGCATGGTTGAGTATGCTTTGGCTTATGATCTTGATAAACATCAACATCAACTTGTACACCAATTTTGAACAATACATTTTTTGTATTATGAGTACTTTAAAGTTTGAATATGTATTTCTTTATAACACTTTTTAAACTATAGTTTTTACATCATTTTAAATAAGAATACTTGAGCACCACTATCAAACATGCCCTTAGTTAGCTAGTAAGTTTCTTGTTTTTAATTTTTTCCTATTTACAGTTTTAACGACATTTCTTATATTTAAATTAAGGGCAATTTCGGAAGTAAAAAAAAATGAACATAACATTTTTCTTTTATTTTCCATTTTGCACGTTGGTTTATTTTTGAATTTTTAAGGTTTATTTGGTAGGCGAATTTGAATAATGTTATTTATAATTTTTTAAAATACGTATAAATTAAAAAGTTTATAAAAATATGCATAATATTATTTAAAAATTAAAAATGTATTATTTAATTACTTTACCAACGTCTTCACGGCTGGAGCACTTTTAGCAATAGCATTCACATTCATTGTTTATTTATTTATTTCTATATTTGTATTATTTTGTTTAAGTCAAAATAGCCAAAATATAAGGCGTTGTTCAAACACTGAAATAAGGTAATTCTCTCTTTCACAAGCGGCGGCGCTGAGGGAGAGTAGCAATAAAAATGCTACAACAAAGCGTAACCATCAACGCCACAACCATAAATACAGACACTCTCTTCAGCTTTAATCCCTGTTTGCCTCCCCGAATAACACCATCACCACCACCACCACCACCGGCCACACTCAGCTTCTTCTTCTCCATGAACAAAACCCTCTTCTCTCTTCAACTCCTTCTTCTTCTTCTTTGAAGCACTCAACTCCAATCTTCGCTTCTCGGGCCTCATGTGACACTCACGAGACCTCACCCTGGTAAGTTAAACAGTTAATAGTAGCTTGCAATTCTTGGGAAAATCTTTTTTTTTTTTTTTGAAAAATAGAGATGGGTAATATATTTTTTTCTGCTTTGTAATATAATATTTTTATTTGGCTATTTGGAAGCTAAAATAAATTTAGTTAGAAAACGCTAGGCAAACGTTGGCATAGTAATATATATAATGCGTTTATGTACACACAAAGAGACACACTGCACGATTTTCTTATAATGAGTGTGCTTTTTTTATTATTTTTAAGATATGGGTCTTATGAAACATGTTTTGATTTTTATAGTATGTGATTTTTAAAATAATTAAGAATTTTGGCTTGCTGGGATGCTATTGGATTTAAGGTTTGTGAGATCGGTTGGTGGAAGTTATTATTATTTTTTGATAGGTAGGTAAGACTTTATTAATATAGAAAATAGACACCCCCAGCACATAGGATATGAACTGGTGGTGTAATACAAATATCAAAAAGTAAAGAAATCAATAAAATCCATCAAACTAGTTAAAGAATGACTGCTTAGAGAAGCCATCCAGGCATACAAAAGGCATTGAAAACTACATTTCACAGTCAGCCTTGAAATTTTGAAGCCTTTGAATGTTCGACTATTCCCTTCCTTCCAAATAACCCACATAAGACATAGAGGAATAGCCTTCTAAATCTCTCCATTATCTCTTCTACCCCCAAGCCATGGCCAACAAGCTAGCAGCTCCACAACCTTCTTTGTCATCTACCATTGCACCCGAAAAGACAAAACAGAGGACCATAGATTCCTTGCTGTAGGACTGTGTAGCAACAAGTGATCCACTGAAAGCTCATATTTTGACATGATTATTTTATTTGAAAGCTCTGTGTTCTATAACTTATTATTATTATTACTATAGTTTTTTAAGTCTTTGCGTTCTCTAACTTTGTTAGACAATTTTGGTTGAACCTATTTATGTTAGCTTGCATATGGTGCTTCAACCTCCTTCCTTTATATCTGTATTTCTCACTAGCTTACTTCTTATTTTTAGATCAACTCTTTGTTTGGTTGTAGCTGGGGGAAGGTAAGAGAAAGGAAGAGAGCAAGGGAAAGGAAAGAGAAAAGAAAATTATTTTCCTTAGGTCTATTTGGATATAGGAAGAAAAGGAAACAAGAAAATAAAATAATCTATCTTAATGATTAAAAAAAAAAAAAAAAATCTATCTTTTCTTTGTTTGGTTTGCAAATAGCAGGGAAAGGAAAAATATTTTTTTTACCTTTACACCCTCATCTATATTTTATAAATGTGATATATTTCAAATTTGTGTTGAAAAGTTAAAAGTATATTTGTAAATTAATAACACATTAATTTCAATTTTGTCAACTCAGCAGTTTTCCTTTCCAACTTTTTCCATCCATTTTGGGCAGATAGAGATTTTTGGACCCTGGCAGAAATCTCTTACCTTTAAATCCTTAGCCTTTTCTTTACATTTTTGGAACCAAACAGTGAAATCAGTCTTCCACGCCTCATTTTTTCCCTATGTTTTCCTTTCTCCTCTCTTTCCACTGTTCCAAACAAAATGTAAGAGTTATTCTTTGGAAATCTTCTCCACTGGCAGTTAACATTACAATATTTTGCTGCTGTATTTGTCTTAAGTCTCTCATTTTAAAAATTGTCTTTCTCAGTCTGTCCAATTATCCACTAATTTATTCATCTTAGCTACATTTTATACCTATGCACTGCTTCATTAAGCTCAGCTTTTCTATATTGTTCATTTCCAATTTTCTCTCCTGATTTGCATAACCTCCGTCCAACATCCTGTTTTTATGAACCAGTCTCTGTTCTTTTAATTAATATAAGTGGACACTTACATTAATTAAAAGCTGAGTGTGGTCTTATTATGTTCTTTCCTGAACAATCATCTTTGGTAGATTGTTCAGGAAAGAACATAATGGTGAGAAGTTAATGTGGTCTTATTATGTGGGCAGTAAGAGGGAATAATGGCATGCATTTGACAGAAAAACTTCCAAGGAATGCTGCTTCTTTTGTTTGGACTGCTGCCTTAGGTAGGATCTCAACTGTGGATAACCTCATCAAGATAACATTACTATAGTTGATTAGTATTGCATTTGTAATTCTAACTGCAATCACTGAACCATCTATTGCTCCATCATTTTGTGGAACGAGATTTTTGGAGTGCTGTTCCACTTTGAATCTTGTGGACTAAATACGGAGAGGAATAATCAGACTTTTCAAGGAGTCGAGTCTGTACAAACTAAATTCGTGAAGTTTTGTATAATCAGAAGATGACTACTTTTGGCAGCATCCCTTGTTCTTCTTCTTAAAATTTTTTTGGTGAAATTGCTATAATTGTTTGTGGAGCCAAGTAGTGTGTCATTATGATTTTTATGTAATATATCTTTCACATCATAAAGTCCCTGTTTACAGGGAGGACATTTGTTAACTTTATATTTTGGTTATGTACGATTACTCACTGAATATGAGCAGAGATATTTTAAATTCATGCAATATTTTTCCTTCTAATTTTAATTATTTTGATTCCTTAAAATTAATTTCTTGGAGTTGGTGATTTGGGGTTTTAGTCAATGTAAGATCTTGTGGTAGATTGGAGAATTTGGGGTTGGCTTTGGAAATGTGTATAAGGTAATTGCCAATCTTAGGCTCCATTTGATAAGAGATTTCTGATAACGTTGTTGTTGTTTTGTGAAAATACATGTGTGTGAAAAAATGTGTAATGTTGTCTAAACACTGAAAATTGTTGTTTAAACAACAGTACTAAACACCCCCCTAAATTGCTTTTCTAGCTAAGAAGCTGAGGATACATTTTTTAAAAGAAAAAGGACAAGAAATCTTCATGTTTTTCTTCAGTTATTTAATAGTTTGATCTTGTAAATCTATACTCTCATAGTATCTTTTCTCTTTTAGACAGGAAACTTCTGCCAATTAACTTGCTGGCATTGCTTTTTTTAGATGCCCCTCTGATCGCATCCCTTGCTTCCCATGATGTGTTTGTTTCCCATGATGTGTTTGTGGTCTATCTTTGTAGCGTTGATTCCCGGTATCATATTGTCCAATCAACCAGCTATTCACTTATTCTTTTACGGTTATTCTAAGATATAAAGATGTTATTCATGTTGTTATGTGTGTTTTGTTAATTTGTTGCATACATAAGGGTAAGTCCTTATATATGATTTTACTTTCTTTTTCATGCATCTTAGAGATAACATTAAGGAATTTTTTGTGCTGTTGTTACTCATATGTTTTCCCATTCATACTTAACTGGATTTCCAAAAAATAAAAAGCTAAATAAAAACTACTGAACTATATGTTTTTCCTTAATGCTGCAGGAAGCAGCTCAAGCAAAAGGAGTCCTCAAAGCTTTTACTCAGCAGTCCTTGAAGAAAGAAGAGCCATAGTTCCTTCTTCTGGAATTTCTACACTTTGGTAAGCTCTGTTTCTTATGAATGAGTTGGTCTGATTCCTTGAAATTAATTATGGAAGATGCTAACAAAAATCACTACACAGGTTCAAATTAGTCACACATTTTTTGGCACATCAAAGAATATAGCAACTTCAACCATGTCCTGCTGTGACCTGTCACACTTCATCTTTGGTGTCATCAACAACAGATGAAACCTCACCCATGACCAGGGCCTGTCCTTCACAAGAGATAACTGGAACTTTGGAGACCTAGGGCTGATTTTGGTTCCTCTCATGATTATGACTCAGGATCATGGTTCATTATTTAAGGCATTGGGTTTACAGCTGCTTATCCCTTTTTCATGGTTTTGTACCAGTTTTTCCAAGATTTTCATATAACATAGCTCATTGTAGCGTGCATGAGAAATGTTTTGCACTATACTATACTTGTAACCAGAAATGATCTGCTTTATGCTTGTAACCATTTTCAAGAAGATTTAAATTCATTGCCAATTTATTTTCAAGCCAAATTAAGAACAAGTTACACAAAAGTTAATACCAAGCAGCAAATGAGCTTAGTTGATTTGATTTAAATGTTCTTTTACTGTTTAATGTGGTTTCAAACTTCCTCCTCCCAAGACATGGCAACATGGCTTGGTACTGATTTAATATACTGATTTAAGAATTTTGGATCTATCATCCTGCGTAGGGGTATCAAAAGGACCTATATTATTGAGTTTGATTTGTCCTTCCAACATTGGGTGCCAAGAAATGAACATGGAGCTAAGGTACCACTAGCAGATTTCTCTAGAATTGAATTGTTTTTCAAGTGAATGATTGGGAATAAACAAAATTCCAAAATGTTGGATTTTATTTAAAAATCTAGAGGACCTAATTCTCAATTTTCACGGTCTCCACAAATTCATTACCTTGAGCAAAAAAAAAAAAACTCAATTCGTTAAGAGCTTTGTAGTTTGGTGGTACTGTTCGGTTCTTTACAGGAGAACCTACCTTCAAATTTTCCCTCTACACTTATTGTAAGCAAATAAGGAAACCCAAGTTAAAAGAGCTCAGTTTTACGCTAATGGGACGAAAGAGGCGAGGGTCATTTGAAAAAATAGCACTAAATTGACTTTGCCATTTCCTGAGGGGAGGAAAGGTGTAGGCTTTCACATCCAACTTCTTCCAGTCTTCCACTGTTCATATGGATGGAAATATATTTGGGTATGAAATGGTCCGAAAGAGGAAAACAGGAATGGGCAATCTCACATTCATCAATTCTTGTGATTCTCATGGTTGAAATAAAAACATCTGTTAAGCCGTAACTTGTTACCATTTTGTAACATTTCAAGAACCAGTACGAATATAATAATATCCAATTTTGAAACCTTTACTGCGACCAAAACGCCATACAAAAGAATCCTATCATGTGAATCCAATATGAGTAAACATAATAATATTTACTGTTGAAATAACCTTTTGTTTTCATAAATTCATATTTATATGTCTATTTATATAAATAAATAAAAGGGAAAATTACACTTTGTCTACATGTAATTTGCTCAAAAAACACTTTGCCTACTTATGATTTAAAAATTGACACTTTACCCACCTGAGGTTAGCACTATTTGTCTTCCGTTACCCACCTCTGTTAAAAACATGGGTAAATTTGTATTTTTGTTACCCTTTTATGTTTCTCTCCTCTCAAAACATAAAAAACTAAAAAATCAAGGGAAAAGAAGATCTAAAATCTAAGTTTTACAAAAATTAAAACCTAACTTTTACATCTTCTTTTCATGTATCAACTTTTAAATCTTCTATTTTAATACATTAAAAATTGAAATTATGCGTCTTTAGTTTAGCACGTCACTGTCCTAAATGCCCTCTTCATTCTTTGTTTGTATTTCCAGCACTGTCTTCATTTTTATGCTTGCGTTGGTTGGTGTATTTTATCCATACAACGGAGGAGATTTGTTACTGCACTGGTAGTTATATGTGCACTCATGTTTGGGATTACAAGATACACATCATCCTCTTTCTATTGCTAGCTTGAAGGAAAGAACTGGGTTAGTCTAGATGAATTCTTTCTATGAATTTAGCTTAGGCCGTGGTGCTTTTTAGAGTATGACCTGGTGAACTTAATTGATTTTTTTTTTTTTTTTTTTCCATTCTTTGGTTCAGGTGAGGAAACACACAATTTAAATTTTTAACGTGTTAAAATAGAAGATCTAAAAGTTGATTCATGAAAAGATGTAAAAGTTAAGTTTTAATTTTTTACAAAACCTAGTTTTTAGATCTTCATTTATCTTGATTTTTTAGTTTTTATGTTTTAAGAGGAGAGAGACATAAAACGGTAATAAAAATACAAATTTACCATTGTTTTTAACAGAGATGGGTAACAGAAGATAACTGGAGCTAACCACAGGTGGGTAAAGTGCTAATTTTTAAACCACAGGTAGGCAAAGTGTTTTTAGAGCAAACCACAGGTGGGCAAAGTGTAATTTCCCTTAAATAAAAACTTCTTGTTGAAAAGTCTCTTATATGTGGATAATTAATATATAAAACCCTTTTGAAAAATATTAAGTTATCTCTTATGTTCAATCCCAATCTATATGATTATCAATCGAAAATACTAGACAGATGAATTTCATACTAAGAATTTATATGTTCCCCTCAATGTAGATATAACCTAACGTGTTCACATATAGCCTTAAAAATGAGTATCACCGATTGGCACCATGAATGTTTTATGCATGATAAATTAATTTAAATAAACCTCTCAGGTTCAAGGATAAAAAAAAAAATTGTGATATAACAAAGGTTTAACTGACAGTAATCATTATATAAAATGTTCTATACATCCAATTCAATGTATAAACTTTATATATGTAAAGTTGTGATTTACAACTATGTATTTTGTTGGTTTTTATTCCGTGTCAAATTTGATTATAATTTTATTCAATCTTTTGTACCCTGTATTTATTGTGGGATTTGATTGTAAGGGTTGTGTGATAGAGAGAGAGTGTGTGTGAAGACTCACGCAATTGAAGATTGAGGAGATCTTGCAGGTATCTCGCGACTAAGCATCCTGCGAAGTGAGCCATATGCCCTGCACATGACTAGAATGCGAAGAGTCAGGACAAATAGCGATAGCTGTGTTTCACGAGTATCTCGCAGGTAAGGCCTTCCTGTGAGACATCCGCGAGACATTCTGTTTTACTAGGCTATGCTATCTGATACACACTTTCTGTGCCCACACTATATATACCCACATTACCCACAAATGTTGAGGAGTTCTTCTGAGAGAAAACCCTAGCCAAACACCTTGAGAGTTAAAGATTGTTATACCCACAATTCTCTACACATTTGCTTGTAGAATTTCCTCAACTCCTACCTCTCCATTTCCATACCATTGAGAGGTTGATAGCCCAAACACTTACCACACCCTTTCAGAGTGTCAAGTGAGGTTTTGGTGGTGCTGAAAAGTATTAGAAGAAGCCAAGGATGACAGATGCAACATGGAGTTTGTTGCAGGATCCGGAGAGCTAGACAAGACACAGTTCCAAGAAGTCTTGTTGAAGTAAGAGCTTGGAGAGCTTAGGTACATCGGGTAGATTAGGCTTGGAGGGTCTCTTACTAACCCATGTATCCCAACTGATTGTCTAGTGGGTCGATTACCGCTTGGAGGGCGGTGGAGAGGTTTTTCGCCGAGTTCTTCAGTTTCCTTTTCGATAACACATCGGCGTGTTATCTTGTGTTTGCATCTTTCTTCCCTACTCTTTTACATTCCATTTTACTGCTGTGTTGCTTTGATTATGGATTAGAGTAGCTTGTTTGTTCATCCACTTGCATTTACACTATTCCGCACTTAGTATTAAGTTAGTGTAAAATCTATCGAGTCGTAACTTTTATTTGGGGGTCTAAACAGCTCTTATGTTTTCAACACATTTTCGAACTTTCAATTGGTATCAGAGCGGGTGCACTAGATGTGGTTTAATTACCTTCGTGCGATCCTTGACCCTGTTTGAGATGGACCGGTCTCAATCTTTAAATGTTCCACCATATTTTGATGGTAGTAATTATGCCTTCTGAAAAGTCCGAATGAGGGCATTCTTGTGTTCAATTGATAATACTGTTTGGGATGCGGTAGAAGTAGGATGGACTAGGGCGGAGGCCGCTAAATCCATTTGGGATAAAGCAGCACTTGCGGCAGCTAACGCTAATAGTAAAAATTTGAATGCAATTTTTTGTGGTGTTTCTCCAGATGAGTTTCACAGGATTTATCACATAACAGTAGTCAAGGAAGCTTGGAAGATATTGGAGACCACCTATGAAGGAACAAAGAAAGTGAAGGATACAAAGTTGCAGATGCTAACTACTAGATTTAAGGAGTTGAAAATGAGTGAGAACGAGTCATTTGACTCTTTCTACAGTAAGCTGGATGAAGTGGTTATTGGCAAGTTCAACTTGGGTGAGAAAATGAAGGACTCAAAGATAGTGAGGAAAATCCTTCGATCATTGCCAGAAAGCTTCCGAGCAAAAATCATAGCTATAGAGGAAAGTAAAGATTTGGATGAGATCAAAATCCAAGAACTCATTGGATCTCTCTAAACGTATGAGCTGGGACTGCCTTCTCATAAGTCGAGTAAATCTCTCGCACTTAAAACCATCACCGAAAGAATAGATGATTCCTCCGAAGAAGATGGAGTGGAGAAGAAGATAGCATTTCTTGCAAAGAACTTCCGAAAATTTTTGAAGATGAAGAACAGTGGGAAACCGTTTAGCAGAGGGAAGTTTTCATCCTCCAAAGGTGATAGGAAGGAGTTTAAAAAGAAAGATGGGAAGGATACTCAATCGCCTCAAGACATTGTGTATTATGAATGCAATGGCCATGGAAATTTCAAGAAGGAGTGTCCCAACTATCTTAGAGGGAAGGGCAAGGTGTATGCCATAACACTTAGTGATTCAGATTCTTCCAATTCAGATTTGGAAGAGAGCTGTGATGGTAAAGGGAATTACTCTGCTTTTATGGCTATTGCTCATGATGAGTCTTCGGAGGACTTGAATTTACTTGTACAAGAGCTTGGGGAGCATAGTGATGAGGAATCAATGGGAATTATAGAAGAACCAGATGTTGAATAAGATGAGAGTATAAAGGGTCTTCAAGAAAACTACAATTCACTCCTTGAGAAGTCAGGAGAATATACAAGGGTGGTTAAGACAACTATTAAAAAGATGAAGAAGGCAGAAGAGGACTATAGAAGTCTCCTAATGTGATATAAGAAGGCCAAATGTGAAATAGAGACGCTGAATGGAGAAATGACCGAAGCCTACTCAAAGATAAAATTCCTTAAGCTTAAAGTGGTTCAAGCTAATGCTAAAATAGAGCGAGTCTCCTCTAAGAAGCTTGATGAAGTCCTCTCTTATAAAAAACCTTTCTCCGACAAAACCGGATTGGGATATACTAGAGAAAGTAGTTTAGCTATTAAAGTAACCAAGGAAGTGAAGTTTGTGCAAGCCAAAGAACCAGTAGTGGCTGCCTCCACTCCTAAGAAAGTGGAGGATGAGAAGAAGAAGAATGTGACTGACCAAAGGTTTATGACGAAGCCTCCTAAACAATTAGTGGTCAAACCTAAGGGTAATGGGAAATCGTTTCCAAAGTCACAAAGAGGTCCGAGAATTCAATATTTTTGTCATCACTGTGGACTTCAAGGATACACTAGACCAAATTGTCATAAGCTGGGGGCATTGAAGAATGCAAGTGTTCAGAGGTCAAGAGGACGAAGAAATGACAAACGGAATTGGGTTGTTGAGCAATCAAAAGGTCGAGATGGTGATTCTGGTGTGATGGATGTGATGAAAATGATTGATGCATTCACCACATGTTTGGCAAGCTTTTCCAGAAGGTTTGAAGGCCTCAATACTCGTACCCAAAACTATAGGGATATCACCTCAAACACACGTGCCGTGTGGGTGAAAAGGGATACTCATGCATAAGCATTACAACATGCCCATGCATTAATACTTCCGATGTTTAGGGGCATATGTTCATGCATCACAACATGCGTAATTCACTTTGTGTCAATTGCTTCTGGTTTATAACATGTTTCTTTTACTTGTTTTGGTTTGTACCTGTTTTTGTTGATCTTACTTTACTTGTTCTGTTTTTGAGTGTGTTCAAAAATTCAAAAACCCATAAAAATTAAAAAATCTTCAAAAAGTTTGATCGCTTATGTTGTGTATTTTACATGTGAGTTTGACCTAGTATCTTCGTACTAATGGCGTAGTGTATTTTCGAGCATAGCTTGTTCTGTATGCACATATATCTGTGTGGAAGAAATCTTGAAAACTATGTGTGATTGTTGTAAATAGATCTTCAAGCTTGTCATGAATGATTGGTCAATAGTTTTGATGGTCTTAATACTTGCATAGACTTGTGCCTATATCTCTTCCCACTTTATTTTTATGTTTTTTGCAAAAGAGCTCACTAAATGTAAATCTCCAAATGAAAAGAGATATTGAGCTACAAAAGCTTGTCGCACATGCTAGTATTTGATTAGGAAAAAGGGAAAGCGACTTTTCTAATGAAATGTATGGTGCTCAAAAAACCAAAGGCTAACTCTCAATGTTGAAATATTAAAAATTTCAAGCATCATCTCAAAAAGAGATGTGTTATGCAAAAATGATCAAATGTTATGATTTATGCAGAAGCCAAATGAAAAGCTTCTAAGATTTGTAATTAATTTGTGGGAGGTCATATATGTTCATTTCTATAATTGAGATAGACCACTTGATTTAGTACCAATTGTGTATGACTTAATTGAATTGATCATTGAAACTTCACTCTGGTCTAAAGACTATTTCACATTTGATACTCACGCACAACACACAAGACTTTGATTCAATTAATGCTTATCTTATTTGTGTGATTGTACATGTTCAAATGTGATGTGTATGCTCATATACTTGTTGATCAAACCCAAAAATTTTTTTGAATGTTTCATATGTTTTTGAAAGTGATATTATACTTTCGTGTCTTTAGTTTTTGTTCAAAATTGTTAGAAATTTAGACCCCTTAAACCAACTAGATTAACCTAGTTAATTAGTCAAGTGATTAACTTAGTCAAATTATGCAATTCTAGGTTATCACAAACATACAGTCATATCAAAAATATAAAGCAGCGGAATAATAAATAACACAATGATATGATCACCCAGGAAACCACACGGTAAAAACCTGAGGAGGATTTAACCTAGCTATCCTTAAGGTAAACCTGAATCCACTATGCGAAAGAATCGAAGTTCATATAAAAGGACTTACAAGCTCCTCGCTTGACTTCCTAATGCTGCCCACCAGTAGAACTTACTAACACGACCACGTGTAAGCTCCAAATTCACGGACTCCTTCTTTCTTGGATTCTCCAATCAACCACAAGCACCCACGCTTGTTATTCTTTAAGCTCCAATGGCAGCAACCGAGTTGATCATCAAGATATTGAAATAATCTCTACCTTGAAAACCCTAAGTTTATGTGAAGGAAAGCTCCTCAAGGATCTCACAAGAGATTCACACAAACAACAAATATGAGCAACAAAGACTTAGAGAGGTTTGGGTACAAAACCTTAGATACAAAAGAGGCACTCTCTTCTCTCTCTCAAAAGTCTCAAAAACGTGGCTTAGGGTTTCCTTTATATAGATGGAGAAGTAGATCTGAAACCCTAATCCTTAATGGGCTTAAGCTGTTGTTTGGGCCGACTTAAAATTCTGCAGATACGATTTTCGATTGATCGAGCCTGTTTTTCGATCGATCGAACCAGGCAGAATATGAAGTCTTCTTCCTGCAGCTTGTATGTTCTTGAATCTTGACTTAAATCACCTTGAGCATTGTCTAATAAAACCTATAGACTCTAAGATTTATATCTAGACAAGTTTGTGTTCATGATTTGCCAATTGTTCTAAACATTTAGAACCTAACAAAAATACATTTTTGTGTTTTTCTTCAAAAACTGGTTCAGAGGTTGTTTCACGAGAAGCTCGCAACTTAGAGCTTCCTGCGAAATGTGCTTAAGGGAAATTAAAAGTCACATTTTCATATAGAGACTCTTGCTACTGCCTTGCAAGTATTTCGCGACTAAACACTTCTCGCGAAATGTTTTTAGGCAAAAACTAGAAAATTTTCAATTCATACAAAGGCTATCGCAACTATCTTGCGATTTATTCGCGACTAAAAGCTTCTCGCGAAAGCTTTTGTACTTCAATGGCCATTCTCGCGACTGTTTCGCTACTATCTAACCTGCGAAAAACACGTGTTTCCAGTTTTTATGTAACAGATGTGACAGTTTTTCAAAACATCTTTATTTCCCTCGCACTGCCTCTCTTCAAACCTTTCTCAACCCAAAATCATTTTTCACTCAAACCTTATCATTTTCAAGAAAAAATCTTTGCAAAATCACTTCAAGGTATGTTTTTCTAAACATTGCTTTCATTTTTCATTAAATTTTGCAGATTTTAGCTTAGGGTTTTAAAAATTGAGGATTTTTCGAAAAAGGGTTGGGTTTCTCAATTTTGTGAAATTTTTTCCAAAACTTTGATTGGGCTGAGTCCCATTTTATCTTTGTGCATCTATGTTGGCCCCGTGTAGCATTCTACACTTGTATTTAGGCAAGTTTTCACCATGTTCATACATTGTTCATAGTTGGATTGCATTGTTGCACGTTAGATGTTTGTCAGAATGTCCTAGTGACATTTCTGTGTTGAATTGGACTTAAATGAGTTTCAATACTTGGGTTTCTTTTTGATTGATCTTGTTTATCATGTTTTGGTTAGTATTTGTGTGTTTTACACACTTTACCCATTTTGTGCCTTAATGCCATGCCATGCACACACTAGGCACACACTAGGCCTCTCTGGGCACACCTTATGCATCTCATGTTGCACACACATGCATCAACTCATGCACACATATGCACACACATGCACAGTTACTAAATTTCATGCATTGTGTTTATATTTACCTATTTTATCTGTTTTAGCATGTTGTTTTGAGTTGGTTATGCTCTGTTTTTAGGTTGTTTTACCTTTGATTTGGACTAACTTGAATCTAATCAAGTTTTGTGTTCTGTTTCGTGTTTTTGCACATATTTCTTTTATGTTCTATGTTCATTTGTGCAGATGTCTTCTACTAAGAATGCAGCTACTAAGAGATCATCCTCCAAACATTCACGCATTGATTCTGATAACTTCAGGTCTGCTGAGGCTAATATGAAGTACAATGACTGTTATAAGGATAAAACGATCATCATGGAAAAGGTCGTACAAATAGAATCACTTGAGGACACTTTCATACCTAAAGTGTTCAAGGACAGGACATGGACAAAGCTCTTGAACCCAACTGGAGTTGTGTACTCGGAGATTATCAAAGATTCCTTCTCCAATGCTAGTGTTGAGGGAGATAATATAAATTGCAGGGTAAGGCACAAAGAGTTTGTCATCACTAAGGACAGCATTCAGGAGTTCTTAGAAGTTCGTCCTCCCTCACAGCCAATTACAGTGCAATATGAGGATCGTTTGGGCTCTACTAAGGAGATGGTGAAGATACTTGGTGGTACTTCTAAGAAAACCTCCATGAATACAATCCCATTTTCACTAGAGATGAGGACATTGGCATATGTGATGATCCATAACTTGTACCCGGTCACCAACCTCACTACACAGTCAGCTCCAAGGACAAGGTTTCTATATGATCTCTTCACCCACAAGGAGATAGATATTTGTGGACATATTTTTCACATTTTGAAGAAGAGCATTGAAAAGAAAAATTCCAGAACAGTTATGCCTTTTCCCTTATTGATTATGGGCCTAATTGCTAAGGCAAAGCTCAAACTTTTGAGTGGCCTCACAGTGGTTCAGAGGGACTATCCCATTGGTGCACACAGAGTAACTAGGAGCACAGCTCATATCAAAGGCTCCAAAATAGGTGTGCATACGATACCACGAGATCGTGTTGAGGAAGAGGGTGGTGATACAGAGGAAGAGATTGATAGATTCACGTTTGCTCCAGAGTCTTCAACTCAACCATCATCTTCAGTACTAGCATGAGGTTTAGACAGATTCATGTACAAGATGTCTACAGTGCTTGACTCCCATGTGCAACACACCGTGACTCAGTTTGCATACCTCTAGGGACAGATCACTACATTGTCTTCACAGATCAACGACTTGTCCATGGCGTGGGGATCAGATTCAGAGTTTGATAAGTTCTAGCCTCTTTGGCCATTCCGGTCAAAAAGGGGGAGAAAATTTTGAGGGAGAGCTTGCACATTTGAGGGGGAGCAGAGCATAGACATAGCTTAGGCATAGAATCTTTGGTTCATACAGGCGGTTTAGCTTTATTTATGTTTTAGTGTAAACTGTTTTAGCCTTTATAACTTTTGTTTACAGTTTTTACTGCTTTTGTTTAAAGTTTTAATACTTTGTTTTTATAATTTAGTTTAATATTCAGTTGTGTTTACCTTACTGCTTTGTAGCATTTCTTTGTACTTTTAAGATATTGTCAATATGTCCTAAGTACCTCACTCTTGTACCCTAGTAGGATTTTGTATCCTAGATGCAAATATTTCGCGCATTTTGCATTGGTTGAGTGTTGGACATGCAATTGATCATTGGGATTGTTCTTAATTGCATTGCGTGTCCGGATGAGCATTTAATAGCTAAATGTTCATTGTAGTCATTCTTTAATGACTATTTTTGTATGATCAAGATATGCTTACGTGTTTTATAGTGTTTTCAAACTTGATCACACTTTACTTGCTCATGTACGTACCTTGTGTTCAACTTGTCATAAGCTTAAAGAAAGTTTTGTTTGTGTGCAAGTGTTTCAGGTTACAGGTATATACGTGCAAGTTCTTCATAGCTTATAGATTAGGTGTGAGTGAGTTTTGCCACTATTCCCAAACTTACGTTTAAGTCTAGAGTCTGTTTTAGGGGTTTTGTCATGGAATAGCCAAAGGGGGAGATTGTAAAGTTGTGATTTCCAACTATGTGTTTTGTTAGCTTTTATTTTGTGCCAAATTTGATTGTAATTTTATTCAATCTTTTGTACTCTTTATTTATTGTGGGATTTGATTGTAAGGGTTGTGTGATAGAGAGAGAGAGAGAGTGTGAAGACTCAAGCAACTGAAGATTGAGGAGATCTCGTAGGTATCTCACGACTAAGCATCCCGCGAAGTGAGCCATGTGCCCTACACATGACTAGAATGTGAAGAGTCAAGACAGATGGCGACAGCTGTGTTTCGCGAGTATCTCACGGGTAAGGCCTTCCCGCGAGACACTCGTGAGACATTCTGTTTTGCCAGACTGTGCTATCTGATACACACTTTTTGTGCCCACACTATATATACCCACATTACCCACAAATGTTGAGGAGTACTTTTGAGAGAAAACTCTAGCCAAATACCTTGAGAGTTAGAGATTATTATACCCATAATTCTCTACACATTTGCTTGTGGAATTTTTTCAACTCCTACCTCTCCATTTCCATACCATTGAGAGGTTGATAGCTCAAACATTTACCACACCATTTTAGAGTGTCAAGTGAGGTTTTGGTGCTACTGGGAAGCATTGGAAGAAGCCAAGGATGGCAGATGCAACATGGAGCATGTTGCAGGATCCGGAGAGCTAGACAAGACACAGTTCTGAGAAGCCTTATTGGAGTAGGAGCTTGGAGGGCTTAGGTACATCGGGTAGATTAGGCTTGGAGGGTCTCTTGCTAACCCATGTATCCCAGCTAATTGTCTAATGGATCAATTACCGCTTGGAGGGCGGCAGAGAGGTTTTTTGCCGAGTTCTTCGGTTTCCTCTTTGATAACACATTGGTGTGTTATCTTGTGTTTTCATCTTTCTTCCCTACTCTTTTACATTCCATTTTACTGTTGTGTTGATTTGATTATGAATTAGAGTAGCTTGTTTGTTCATCTGCTCGCATTTACACTATTCCGCACTTAGTATTAAGTTAGTGTAAAATCTATCGAGCTGTAACTTTTATTTGGGGGTTTAAACAGATCTTGTGTTTTCAACACATTTTCGAGCTTTCAATACATATTCACCAACCTATGTACTTATTTTTATGAAAATGGTATATAAAAGACGGGCATAAGCTAATGGCTTCCAAGTATAATTAATTAAATACGGACATAAGGTTTAGAGTCCGTTTAGTTGGGTGCTAAAGAGAAATGATGGAAAATGAGAAGTTTTTCTTTGTTTGGTAGTGAAAAGGGAAATCATGGAAAGTGTAGTTTTCAGGTGAAATCTGTTGTTTACAAGGTTTATAGACTATTTGGTTGAGAGCAAAAGAAAAAAGATAGAAAATGAGAAGTTTTTCTTTGTTTAGTGTAGTGGAAAAGAAAAAGGATGGACCAAGGGGTAAGTGAAGTTTATCCACCTAGGCCAACCAAAAACTCCTCTCATACTAAGAGGAAAAGTGAATTGAAAATGTTTATTGCATCTAAATGATTAATTAACTTTAATTACAATTTTTTAATAATTATTTTATGTAACAAGGGTATAATAGTAAATTCATTATAATTACATTTTCTATCATTTTACTTTTACATTCTCCCTATTAAATACAAGGGAAAGTTATCAACTAGATGAACCTTAGTGAAAAAAATAAAAATCTAGTCTTTTAGATAGGGACATGCTTCTCTCTAGTTTTAATATCTCCTGTTTACATGGATGACTGACACTTAGCAAATAAAAGATCAGAGGGCTAAAAAATATCTCTTTCATCCTCCAGCATCCTTTTCCACGGCAATTTCAAAGTTTCTATCCATTTTCCCCCCTCTCTCACATCTCATTCTACTCTTCGTTGTCTCTCGCCCTTCTCTCTCTATCATCAAGACTATAAAAAGATATTTTAAAAACTTAAAAGATAGGTGAAGAATGAATAAAAATATAAATAAAAGTAATAAAAAAGATATTTAATTATAATTGAGGAACAAAATAGAGTGCCTACAATTAGAGACATACTATGTTCACAACATTTCAAAATGGTGGGTTGTTACTAAATGTTATTTGTGAGGAAAAAAGTAATTTAATTAGTGAGTTTAAATTTTAACCAATAACAACTTACTATCTAGGATATACTTGTTATTATAAAAGTATTGTGAAATTATTATGGGTATAGCACTTCTCCTAAAATTATGAGCAAAGAATGTCCCTATCTTGCTACCTCTTTGATGTGGGAAAGTTTGCGTGAGGCTAGGTGGGTTAGGTGGAGCAGAATCAATTGCTTAAAGTTTTTCAAGGATTAAAAGCATTTACTTTAAGTCTTTATCCTAAAGAGATCACTATGACTAAAAAGTTTTATGACCATTTTCATATTATTATTTACTAATCAAAATTTTCCAATCTAATCTTTTATGTTCGATTCCATTTTCACATTGATCTTACCGTCAATTTCCATTAGAAATCTAACTGTTGAAATTTAATTAACTTTAATTACAAATTTTTAATAATTTTTTGATGTAACAAGGGTATAATAGTAAATTCATTATAATTACATTTTCTATCATTTCACTTTTACATTCTTCCTATTACCCATGAGGAAAAGTTCTCAACCAAATGAACCCTAGTGAAAAAAAATAAAAATATGGTCTTTTGGATAGGGATAGGCTCCTTTCTAGTTTTAATATCTCCTATTATCTCTTGTTTTTATACGGATGATTGAGACTTGGCAAATAAAAGATCCAAGGGTTGAAAAAACCATATCTCTTTTTTCCTCCAACATCCTTTTCCACGGAAATTTTAGATTTTCTATCCATTTGTCTCTCTCTCACATCTCATTCTTCTCTTCGTTGTCCCTTGCCCTTCTCTCTCTATCATTAAAACTATAAAAAGTGTTGTGAAAATATTGTGGGCATAACACTTCTCCTAAAATTATGCGCAAAGAATGTCCCTATCTTGCTACATTTTTTACGTGAGAAAGTTTGTGTGAGGCCAGGTGGGTTAGGTGGAGCAAAATTTGTCACTTAAAGTTTTTTAAGGATTAAAAGCATTTACTTTAAGTCTTTAACCTAAAGAGATCACAATGACTAAAAAATTTTAGGACCATTTACATATTATTGCTTACTAATCAAAATTTTCCAATCTAATCTTTTATGTTCGATTCCATTTTCACATTGATCTTATCATCAATTTACATTAGAAATCTAACCTTGGAAATTTAATTAACTTTAATTACAAATTTTTAATAATTTTTTTGATGTAACAAGGGTATAATAGTAAATTCATTATAATTGCATTTTCTGTCATTTCACTTTTACATTCTTCGTATTACACATGAGGAAAAGTTCTCAACCAGATGAACCCTTGTGAAAAAATAAAAATCTAGTCATTTGGATAGGGACATGCTCCTCTCTAGTTTTAATATCTCCTATCCTGTTTTTATATGTGTGAGGATAAAAGCCCAAATTCATTTATTGGGCCTGAGGCCCTATTTGAAGACTAACGTGTGTCCGAAGAGGAGTAGATGATTGGGAAGGATTCCAGACGGGAGAAATATGGCTGGAAATGATCTAAGAATATAGTCCGAAGAATGTGTCAATTGTCCGAAGAGTATGTCCTCCTCGAACATGATGAATATCAATCAAGCAAATACCTGGGGGGCTTGAGTGACCTTCCTAGCAATTCTAATGATAAAGATAAACTTCAGGCGCATATGAAGATGATAAGAACAGAGAAATATCTAAAGGAAAAAGCTGCTACCATCGCATTAAATGCACTGCAATAACTTTTCTGGCTGCATTAATGTGGAGAAGACCCTTGAACAGTGCAGTCTCAACTACCGCCACTCAGGGAGTACCGACAAAGATACTTGATGAGACGTATATTCAAGTGAACGTTTAGATGAAGAACAAGTGTACAACTAGGATAGTCTAAGAGAGAACTATATAAGCACAAGAGACCTCTTATAGAAGGGAAAAAGAAAAGGAAAAGAAAGATTCATTGTAGCTCTAAAGATTGTATTAGCCTCTCAAACACTAATTTATCTCTTCGGACATCAGTTTACTTGATTTTTACGTGTGTTTTTGTACTTGTTCATCCTTTAGAATCTGCATTAGAAATTGTTTAAATCACTATCAGTCTAGCTCTTTCACCCACTCTCTACAAATTCATTGTATTGGGTTTGTTGGGCTCATATCCCTTACCTTTTGGGCTTTGGCTACAAGTTGAGACCCTACAATATGGATGACTGACACTTGGCAAATAAAAGATCCAAGGGCTAAAAAAACCAAATTTCTTTCTTCCTCTAGCATCCTTTTCCGCGGCAATTTTAGATTTTCAATCCATTTGCCCCTCTCTCTCACATCTTATTCTTCTCTTTGTCGTCCCTTGCCTTTCTCTCTTTATCATCAAAACTATAAAAAAGATATTTTAAAAACTTAATAAAAGATAGGTGAAGAAAAATTAAAAATATGAATAAAAGTAATTAAAAACAAAATTAAGACGAAAAATGAAAAATAGATTTGAGAGTTTATGCAAATCTTTTAATTTATACATCATTGAGGGACACATTCACAAAAAAGGTATTTATTATAATTGAGGAACAAAATAGAGTGTCTACAATTAGAGACATGTTATGTTCACAACATTTTCACAATTTCTATTACAACAAATTCAAAATGGTGGGTTGTGACTAATTGTTATTAGTGAGAAAAAAGTAATTTAATTGGTGAGTTCAAATTATAATCAATAACAACTTACCATCTAGGATATACTTGCTATGAAAGTGTTATAAAAATATTGTGGGCATAGCACTTCTCCTAAAATTATGAGCAAAGCATGTCCCAACCTTGCTACCTCTTTGACGTGGGAAAGTTTACGTTAGGCTAGGTGGGTTAGGTGGAGCAAAATTGATCGCTTAAAGTTTTTTAAGGATTAAAAACATGTACTTTAACCCTTTAACCTAAGGAGATCACTATGAGTAAAAAGTTTTAGGACCAATTGAATATTTTGGTTTTTTTTTTTAATAATATATAAATATGATAGAATTTGAAAATGATGTTCATTCATGATTATTATTGTTTACTGATCAAAATTTTCCAATCTAATATTTTGAGTTCGATTCCATTTTCATATTGATCTTACCATCAATTTCCATTAGAAATCTATCTGTTGAAATTTAACTATTTGAAAAACTTATTTGAACTTGGGTTCTATAGGCTGATATGCATGTCCAACATGCCAACCATTAAGCTACAAGCCTTGTGTTGGTAAGATATGGAAAATTATTATATATAGCACAATTTATGAATTAAATTTAATAAAAAATTAAATTACACATTATGGTTCAACCTCGGTTGAACTTTTGACCTCAAAATTCTTGAACCTCTCACTTTTTTCCGGTTCTTTAAACTGTTTTAGGTTTTAAAGCCATAACAAGGACAGTAATTGATAATCATTGCTTTGGAGAGAGAAATAGAGGGTGAATTGAATAGAGAAATTAGTGCTATGGAAAGAGAGAAGGATGACTTGAGCTAGGTCAATTTCCATTAGGATAGATGATTATGAACAACACAAGTTTGAGATAAGAATGGATCACATCCTACACCTAATTCTTTTTTTTTTTTTTTTTTTTGAGAAGATAATACTGTCTTTGGTTGTAGTTTGGAGAGAGAGAAAATAATAAAGGGAAGGAAAGGATAAAGAAAGTGAAAAGAAAATGCTTTATATTGTTTGAAAATAGAAAAGAAGGGGAAGTAAATGATGGGAAAAGAAAATATTTCTCTTACAAATGTCTTAAAAATAAGGAGAGAGTGAAAAAGAAAAGGGAAAAAAAAAATTTCTTTTTCCTTTTGTTTGTTTGTTTTTTTAGAACCACACTTTCCCTTTTCGTTTGGTTTGCAAACGTCGAAAAAGGGAAAGAAAAATATAGATTTTTTATTTTTTATTTTTTATACTTTTAATGTTTTATACCATCATACCTTTGTGTAGTAGATAAATCATAAATGGATTAAGAAGCTAATGGGCAAAATTATTATTATTTATTGAGTAAACTACATATTTGATTCATATATATCCTTTATATTATATTTCATTTTGGGCCTTAACTTTTTAATTGTGTTAATTTAGTCCCTAACCGTTCAGTGTTGTGTAGATTTAATCATTATCGTTCTCTCTTGGATGAAAATTGCTGATGTGACAAATGGCAAAAAAAAAAAGTTTATTATCACATCAACAAAAACTAATTTTTTATTTTAGCTATTTGTCACTGTTAGGACATATCCGATTCACTTGTTAGGATCATATGTCACTATGTTATGTAATTGGCTAATCCTTTGACAAAACGCACTTTACTTGTATTTGGGTAGATCTAGGATATGTTTAATACTTCAAGAAATTGTGTTTTAAGATCAAGTGTTAAAGACATGCAAGTCTGTCCAAGATTCAAGCTGAAGAAGTCTCTGTCATTAAAGCTTAAAAGCTAGCCATCTATCGAGGTTAAGAAGCTGTTCCAGCCCCGTGGCTCGACAGCTGCTCGACAGCATCTCGATAGATAGGCATCTGTCGAGATTTAAGAAAAATAGATTTTCAGTTTTGTTTTAACTCTAATCCGTGATTATGTGTTTGGGCTTCTTTTCTCACAACCCTAGACATATAAAAGGATTATTTTAAGGGTCGTCAAAGAGGACACAAATTGCACAAGTATTGAGCAAAGTTTGTTCAAGCAAATTGTGACTGGAGACAAAATTTTGCCCTAGTTCATCATTCTTGTAGTAGTTGCTGTGTTTGTGCACCGTAGGGTTTTGTAACCAAGCATCTTCTTAATCTTCATCGTGGATGAACTGAAGAATTTTGCAACTAACAACTTTCTCTAGTTGGTGATTGAAGTCGCGTACTGGGATCCATGCAATTGGTTAGTCACGTACTGAGAGTTGTGCATCAAAAGCAGAAATTGTCACTACAGAACAAGTCCAATTGGATATTGGGTTAAGGGTTCAACTGTAGGTTGGTATAAGGTACTGAGATTCCTTTACTTGTAACCGCTTGTTGTGATAATAGTGGAGTTTCGGGAGTAGTGACCTTAAAATCACCCAGTGGGGTTTTTGCCGTATAGGTTTTCCTTATTCATAAATAAATCACCATGTCAATTTATTTTCCGCTGCATACTTAGTTTAATTGGTAATTTGTTTGTGGTACCATGCGTTTGTATGTTAATTTGATTAATTAATAAACTTGGCTAATTAATTAATTAATTCATCACAATAGGTCAATTTGTTTTTGGCCTATCAGTCATGTTAGCAATTTCTATCTAAAAGATAATGTCAATTTAGTTTCTAACCGTTCAGTGTCGTGTAGATTTAATTATTGTTATTATCTCTTGAATGAAAATTACTGATGTGACAAATGGCAAAAGAAAAAGTTTATTATCACATTAACATAAACTAATTTTTTTATTTTAGCTGTTTGTTACGTCAGAAACTTTCATTTAAAAAAAATGATAGAGACTAAATTGACATGACACTGAGAGAATAGGAATCGAATTGACACAATTGAAAGCCCAGAGACCAAATTAAAATATGATGTAAAAAATAAGACTGAAATTTGTAGTTTATTTTTATTTTTCAGAGTAATGAAAGTAAAAAAAGCCGACTGGTCTCAGTCTCACCAGTCTCTGTTACACATTTCTCTCCATATACGATCAAATTGGGCCGCTTGGAAAAGGTAGGCCCAGATGGATGACATTCGCTTCATTTCTTTTCCACACGTAGCATCACATCTCCCCAAACAAAAGCTAACAATTTTCAATTGTCATTACTTTTTTTAAAGGCTAAAACACAGTACAATATTTTGGTCATTGTACATAAGTTTAGTTTTTTTTTTTTTTTTTTTACATTTGAATATAGAGTTGTATGAAGTTTATTTGTATTCAATTCATCAATAATCATGTTTGAATTTGATTGAAAGACCTAATGTATTATACCTAATAAATTGTTTTAAGTTTTGTCAATTTAAAAAATATATTTGGTTAATTCTGTTATCCAAAGTATTAAGAACTTTTGTAGTTTTATTATATTTATATTATTTTAACAATCTAATATAATTTTAGTTTTGATGAAAACTTGGTCTCACACAAACTTTAGAATCATGGTAAAATGATTAAAATTATTATTATTTTAATAGTTTAGGCTTTAGAGACAATTGGTAATTAATCAAGATATCAAAGTACGTAGTCTTGAGTTAACAAAGTATTTGCTCTACGTCTAATTTAAAAGTTAAAAATTTTTCATGTGTTGAGTCCCACTTGATTGAATTCATAGTGCGGAGAAGTGTTAGAATTAAATTATAGTTAAATAATTAAATTCATCATTTGGTAATAATTGAGGCTTTTTTTACACCGATAATTCATCACACAATGTACTTTTATTCTATAACTTAAAGTATTTATTATTTATTCCTAATTATTAGTAAAATACTTGATTTAATTTATAGATTGATTTAATATACATATATATATATATATATATATATATTATCGGAGTGCTAAAGAAATGTTTTCAATATATCTATGCGCTCGTTCTTCTTCTTTTTCTCAATGTTTCATTATCTAAATAGTTGCTCCTCTTTTTGCTTAGCCAAATATTTCAACGTGGAAGTCTGGCGAAAGGAACGATTGTTGTTCATGGGATGGCGTCCAGAGTGAAAAAAATTCTGGCCACTTAAACAATGCTATGCATGTTTGCTTAGAAAGTTCAAGAAAGCATTAGGGGAAATTTTTTTTTTTAATAAAACTTGGGATTTCCTTTTCGTTCATGTTGTTATCAATCAATTGAAACTCGAAGATATATTCAACCTTTCTCTGTCTGATAATGTTGTATAATTATCACTGGTGCAAGTTGATCCAACTTCTAAGACTATATTCATTTCTTACTAGACCTCCGTTTAAAATGGTTTTGTATGGGACCCAAGTTATGTGGTGTTTTGCAAGTCTTCCGCCAGTCTTCAAGGCTTAGCTTTACAAGAAGAGAATTTTTTGCTTTGGACAGACAAAAATTGGCTTCGAATGAAGTTGGTTTTCATTTGGAGATATAAACACCACAAGTTTGAGATAAGATTGGGTCGCATATTTTCAACTATCACCTCAAATAAAAGTGACATTGTGGACTTACAAGATTGCGAAATCGAGTTAGGTAATATGTTACATCTTCCCAATTTTGGGGGGACTTACAAAAAAATTGACTTGTTCTATATGTGAGAAAGGGTTTTGGAATCCACCAAAGAAACAATAAAAAAAAGTCCAAATTTTTATTAATATTAATAATATTGAAAAACGTTTACAGACTTAGAGGCTTATTTTAGGGCTCCACAAAACTTGACAAACAAGAAAATATATTCTAAAATAACTAATAATTAATACTTAACCATAACAGGAACCAAATTAGACCTAAAAAGCATTAAAAGCACCTAAAAACAAGGAAATAAATGCCTTAAACCTAAAATAACTTTTTTTTTAACATAAAAATACCAAAATTAAATAATTAAGAAAATTAAATTGTATATTATGTAGTCTTACATTAGACCCCCCCACTTAAAACAAACTCATCATCGAGTTCATCTTTGAAATCTTCGCTCCAAATAAACAAATACTTCGAATGTTTGTGCCCCTTAATCTTCTTTCCATACTTGCAACTCATCCATGGAATAAACAAATCAACATGAATTTCTTTTTCCTTGGTCTTCATGTAATTATAGAGATTTACCAAATAAAAATTGAAAATTGAAACAAATATATTAACTCTAATAAAATCAAAAAATTTCAGTGTATCACTTACCACCAAAATAAAAGGATCTTGAGATTAACAATCGTATGATTTGATTTCATTCAGATCCTTGAAACTTTTGTCTTTAATGTTTTTGTCTTTAATGTCCTCTTCAATTGTCTCTGCCATCTCGACTTCAAGATCTTTCTCTATAATAGAGTCTTCATTAATCTCCTCCACAATTTTTAATTTCAGATTCTACTTCTATAACAATGTCTTTATTAATTTCCTCAAAAATATCTATATTTTCTCCAAGAAAAATGTTTTTCAACATACAATTCTTCTCTTGATGGTGGAATATATGGTTCTTCAAAATAATTCAAGTGTGAACTTCTTGGCCAAAAATGTTCTTGTTTTGTATACAACAAAAGTTTATCACAATCCAAAGGATAATATTTGATAGCAAGCATCATTTTCATCCTTGGCCATGAACAAATTTTTTCTTTACCTTATTGGATTCTATTAGTTTGTATTCGTTCCCACCAACGTAAAGCATTCTTTCTAAGTTTATACAAAGCAAGTTTAACTTTTTTTTTCTCATCACAAATATTCTCATAGTCCAATAAATCTTCTAGATCAAGTAACCAATCAAGAAAATCTACTTTATAGAAATAACCATTAAAACTTAAAATTATTTATAAGGCCTATATGAAATTTGCTTACCAATAGATTGTCCGTAAGTTATGTCTTCGTTGTAGTTATTCTTGTTGATCCTTTATTATTTAATGTAGATACAATCATATTAAATTTTGACTGGCGTTACTTTCATATAAACCATTAATATACGTTTTTTACACCATATTATTAAAAAAAATTAGAAAGAAATTGTAAATGTTTTTACCTAAGCTTGATTCGTTAATTACAAAAACCATATGTTTAAGTAAGGTACAAAGTTTACAAAAGCCACATGCGTAAGTTAAGTGTTACTTTTCTACATTGCTTATCCTCAAGGGATACTTATAAATATTAAACGTGACTTGTGAGTAGAATTAGTGACAAAGTAAAAACAAAAGCAAATTTACAAATTTAAAAAACCAAAAAAAAAAAAAAAAGGGAAAAAGTAAAAGAAGGCTTGTGGGTAAGATAATAATAATAATATAATGACCCAACAAATTTTTATGTGACCTTTCTCAATTCTTAAAATATAGTTTAACTGGAAGTTGATGCTTTCTAATTTAATAAAAAAATATAAAAAGGAAAAGAAAGCTTGTGGGTAAAATAATAATAATAATACCTTGACCTTGAGATATAATGAGATTGGGTGAGTCTTAAAAAACTGTTAATCTGGTTTATTGTGCAACGCGGGAAACAAGACAATTAAGCTGAAAATAATATAAAAGGGGGAATTCAAAAAGCTTGCTGTTAATTTGTTGATACTCATTGTAAAGAAATTACTTGCCTCAAACAATATGATTTGTGAAATTTTTGTCATTTATATCACAATTGCAAGAAAAGCTTAATTAAGAGAGAAAAAGGAAAACCTTAAATAATTTGACAACCACAAGAAAGAACATAGGAAACCAAAACATAAAGAGGAGGGAATTATCTATTATTTAAATTAAAAACACATAAAAGAATGGCATGAATTTATGTTCTTCTGCAAAAAAGAAAAAAAGAAAAAGAAAAAGAAAAAACCTAATTCAAAGCCTAATATTAACCCAAATACCTAATCAAAACTAAGCCAATCAAAACCTATATAAAACACAATTATTTATTTATTTAAATTACTGGTAGAGGTTTTAGAAATCTGACAGTGATGGAATGGTTTAATGATAACGAATGGCGGCTTTCATAGGGGTGACCCTCAAATTTCTCTATGAACCTTAGGGACTCTAATCTCTTAAATAAACTCATCCGTAAATAAACAAATAACATCAAAATCTAAAATCTACAAATCGTAACAGAAAATCCCAAAACATCAAAGCAAACATCTAAATCTATACCTATCCAACCAAATTACCCAAAAACTAAGTCATATTTTATACTCAGATCTAAGAAAGGGGGAAAAATTACCAATGGCAATTTTAGTGATCTGATGATGGCAAGTAAATGGCCTGATCGACAGAGTTAATGGCACTTAGATTTCTGTTCCTCTTACGAACTCTATCTCACGATTTGGTTTTGCGTATTAGAGAGTGGCAGTGAGAAGAAAGACGGATGAGAGAGGGGAGAGGTTATGTGCAGCGTATGAGTAAATTATTAAAAAATCTAAATCTAAACCATTCCAACCAAGAAATTCAAACCTAAATTATATTCAATTTCTAGATTTGAAAACAAAAAGGAAAAAAACAAAAACAAAAACAAAGACTTCGCCGGCTATGGGTACACGGCTTGTCTCTCTGATGGTGGCAGGTTTTTCTCTCTCCCCAGCCCCCACTTCGTGCTTTCTCTGTTTATCGTTCAGCTTAGGTTTTAAGTCTGCAAAATCATTTTTTGAAACTTTTTGATTTCGTCGCCTCTCTCTTTCTCTACTTCTGTCTCCGTATCCTCATTGCCTCTCTCTATTTCATCGCCTATGTGTACATCTAATTTTAATCAATTAATTTTTTTATTTATAATGAGAGGCTTTTAAATTGGTTAACTTTTTTATTTATAATGAGAGGCTTTTAAACGGTGTTGTAGTGTTACCAAACAATGTAATTTATCGATTTTAACTTAAACATGGCTGAATTTTAGATGAGCATTTTTCCTACATGGTAACACCTCCTTAATTGCAGGAAAAGACTTTTGCTATTATATATAGTATGTGATATTGATATTGATTTTATTTTCTTTTGCTATTAATTTTATTTTCTAAGCTTTATAACTTCTCTAGCACCTTTAGATATTTCTCATGGAAAACTCATAATTCGAATCCCCCACTCCCCCCCTGGAACTATAGAATGATTGAAAAAATAAAAAAACCATGGACTTTTTCTAGATATCTAAGTAACTAGTATATTTTAAAAAAAACTTTCAACAAAGTAACAAATAATAGCATCCAAACTAAAACTAATCATTTTTTTTGCTCAGTATCTTGGAGTCACCTGCCCCCATGAAATTTCTTCTTGTAACAACCCAGAGTGTGTGGGACAGAGGGGTTACATGTGACCAAGAGATTAGTCAAATGCTTGAAAATGTCTAAATACCCTTGTTTGTTAAAAAAAAAAAAAATCACTTACTCCCTCCTTCCATTATTTCAACCTTTGTCAATCTCTCTCTAAAACTCAATTCTTTTCCCGGTCACTCTCCAGCTACTAAGCACAACCAAGTGAACGCCCACCACTTTGGGTCTCTCCCAAAAGAGTTAACAGAACCCCCTCTTAATTAACTTAATTGGTTTTTTGTGATTTTCTGCTCTTCGATTCTTCTTAATTGAATTTAAACTAAATGATATTCGATTATTTGCAGTTTATGCTTTAAGCTAAGGGTGGAACTGTGTAAATTCAATTTCCTGGAAGGTGTTTGACAAAATGCTTGACCATAACATTTCTGTGACATATTATTCTTTGTAAAAATCGGTTAATCCCATTTTAGCCTTATTTTTTTTTCCCATTATCTTTATTTTTATTAAAACTTCCCAAAAAGTTAAAAAAAAAAAAAAAAAAAAAAAAAAAAAAAAAACTCACTTTACTGCTACGTTATGCCAGTTTTCTCAATTAGCTTCTATGTTAATAATGGCAATTCTAAATGTAGAGGAAAGAACTCGATGGATGTCATCAAAACTGTTGTGCAGAAAAATTAATATTTCTTTGAAGGGCAAAGTTTTCCCACAACCAATTTAATTAAAGGAAAGAGCCTCCAACCCATTGTATGGCAACTCAAAAGTATCCACATGTACTTTTAGTTGCATGACCTACTTAATAGTCATGTAACCAATTTAATTAAAGGAAAGAGCCTCCAACCCATTGTATGGCAACTCAAAAGTATTGAAATGTACTTTTAGTTGCACGACCTACTTAATAGTCATGTAACTTATTTAAATAATTCAATAAATCATGTGATTTTTTAATATGCGTGGATGGTCTTTTAAATCCTCATGTAATGGGCTAGAGAAGATTCTTCAACCCGGTTTGGAAGAAAATTTTGTCCTTTAAATAGTTGGTTTGAAATTCAGCTTTCTCAGTTAAATGTTGATCTGTTTCACGAATATTTACTGATCTTGAGGAGTTCCATGTGTTCATATCATATTTCTCTTTTATTTGTACGTATCGTTTTTTGGTATCTAATGCTGTCAATTTTTTTTTTTAAATTACTTTAAAAAATATTAAGATTAATGCCCTAAATTTACTTTCTTTGGATTTACTAGGTAATTACGGTAATAGTCTCAATTCAAGAAAGGCTTGTAGTACATTCTCCAAAAAAAAGAAAAAGAAAAGGAAAGGCTTGTAGTAATTGCCTTATTCAGTAGTTGCAACAAGTCATTTGATGTTTAATTAAGGTTCTCAGTTCTCATGAAGTTACAAATCAAGCACTGTAAGTCTTTTGTTCACCTCACTGACATAACAGTAAAATAGTTTGATAGATTTTATTCTGAAGTTTACTTATCAAAATGTTTTTCCTTATCACACACCCAAATTTGTTAATATCTGGTGCTTTTGGTTGCTCCATCTCTAACATGGCACGTTACATGTGTGGTAGAATAAATCTTTTGGTTTTCTTTGATCTGTGATTAAATTTTTATGGTACTAGATCTTTCATTTCTGTAACACAGATTATGAATGCTTTGGTTGTACTAACTTAACATATTAATGTGGTTTTAATAATAATTTGTCTCATTTCTTGGTGTAGGAAACATGAACCTTGTCTACCTGGTCTTGGATGTGCAATAAGAACAGAGAAATGCCACTCTTCTCTTTGGTAGGTTGTTCAAGAAAGAACATATTGGTGAGAAAGTAAGATGCTCTTATTATGTGGGCAGTATGAGGACAAGGATTGTATCTGGTGACATTGCTATAAATATTTGTGGAGCCTAGTAGGGTGTTTTTCTGATTTTATGTAATTTCTTTCGCTGCATATAGTCTTTGTTTACCTGATCAGGACGTTTGTTGTCATTGTATATTGGTTTGCAATATGCACGTAAATGCCGGATTGCTCATTAAATATGAGCAGAAAAATTTTAAATTTATGCATCAATTTTTCCTTATAATTAATTTTAATCATTTTAATTCCTTGAAATTAAATTTCTTGGAGTGGGGTGACTGACAAGGATATGGACTAGACCTTTCGATGACTGAAATTTTACATTTTCTTCTGTGCCTTGTTTTACCGGAATGAAGAGGTTCAG
>NW_027070029.1:155019-164219 GCF_002906115.3 Quercus suber
GGGGAACCCCCCCCCCCCCCCCCCCCCCCCCCAACCCAATTTTTTTTTTCTCCCCTCCTACAACTATACTAGTAATAGGATATAGTCCTCCCCAAAAATTAGAACCGGTGCCCCCAATTATTTTTAAGATTTCTAGTTAGTCCAATGGATTTTTAGTTGGCCTTCTCAATTGTTCAAAACTTTATTACTTATTACCTATCCACTCCAATTATTCCCAAGATTTATAGTTAGTCCAAAAGATAATAACTAATAGTTGATCTTTTCCATTGTCCAAAAAATTTATAATTAATCCAATGGGTAATAACTCACTCTTTAGCATCATTGACAACCCATTTCCCAACATAATTTCAATTTTTTTTTCCATCTTTAGGTATAGCTTTGTTATAGTTACGGGTGCTAGCCCATTGCCCCATTTTCTTTCTTCTCAATACAAAAACTCCTATCTCAACCAAAATTATTAATCCATTTTTTTTTCCTGGTGCAATAACATCTTCTTGACTCTTTAAAGAAGTGAATATGCAAATGCATTTTCTTTTCTCTCTCTTTGATCAATCATCATTGATATGCATAAGGGTATTTAAGCTTTTTTTGTTAACATTTTTGTATTACTATCTATATGCAATTGCATTTTTCTTTTATTGGATTTTTTTATTATTTGTCTATAATAAACTATATAATTTTTGTATGTTCATTAATATTTAAGAATATAACAATATATCAAAGTTAATAATTTTGTATTTAGTATGAACTATGGTTAATATATCAATACTACAATTCGGCCTCCCCAAGTAAAATTTTCTGGCTACGCCCCTGCTGAAATATGTTCACATCTAATTTAAAAAATAAAACTGTGCATTTCCATTTCATTTGTGTTGCTATCAATTAATTGAAGCTCCGAGATTATGTTGTAATTATCACTGCTGCAAGTCGATCCAAGACAAGATTCCTTTCTAACCAGACCTCCGTTTAAAATGGTTTTGCATGGGAGTTGGGTGGGACCCAAGTTATTGAGGGTGTTTTACAAGTCTTCCGACAGTCTTCAAGGCTGGGCTTTACCAGAAGAGAAATTTTACCTGGGTGCATATGATCCGTATGGTCCAGCACACAAAGTCTTTAGCGTATTTTTAATGGGTTGTTCAAAAGTCTTGAAGGCCAGCATTCTCATTTATTGAGAAATGACTTAAGCGTGTGGGACACGCGGAAGGAAGAAGAAAAATTGGAAGATGCATATACAAGAACATGGCCATTCGGAGAAAAAGCCGAAGAAGTAGATAGACACACACGGAGATCTTCCAAACTGTCAGAGAAACACGGCAAAATTTGCCAAATAACGTATTTTTAGAAACTGTTTAGGAGAATAGTATCCCAATGAAGTTTTTTAAATATATATTACATTTTTTGGAACTCGAGTTTGAGCTGGAACATGAGTTTGATCCAAAAATGTGTTACATAACTAAATAATTTTGTTTGGGTGCTATTCTTTAATTTTTTTTTTTTTAAATTGTGCTATTCTTCACATTCTTAAAAAAATTTTAAAACTAAAAGAATAATTTTAAAATTTTATATTCTTTTTAATAATTCACAAAATGTTATAAATAACTTTTATTAAAAAAATGAATATTTTCATTAACTTGCCTTTTGAATTTCTGAGAAAAATTGTATTGTTTTTATTTTGGTACAACAAATTTATATTTATGATTTATGAGTGTTCTTATATTAAATTTATTTTTCTTATTTATTAAATTAATTTAAATTGTAAAAAAAATTAATGAAACCACCATAAAAATTATTATTATGCGCAATGTGCGGGTTCACGGCTAGTAAAATATAATGGCTAAATGTTTCCTAAGAAACCAACATTAAATACTCTTTGACTTCTTGGAGAAAATGACTTGATATATCTTTTGAATTGTTGGGCAAATAATGGCTTTATTTTCTGGGCTTGAAAATCAACATAGTTGGACTTAAAAAAATTGATTGGATTAGGCTGTAGGCTTATACTGATACTCCTCATGCCACCATGTTTGTAGCTGCCACTTTGCTCAGGTGTCATTTTCTCCCTATACCGGAAGGTTTTCCACATAAGATTTGGTGTTTTTGTGTGGATGTGTTTCTATTGGTGCTTGCAAATATTTTTGTTTCCATAATATTGTAGTTGCTAGGTAGTCATTTATTTTAATTCACACATAGACATTGGGGGCATTTACGATTTTTTCCCAACAATTTTTGCTTTGGACAGAGAAAAGTTGACTTAGAATGAAGTCAGATTTTCATTTGGAGATATGAACACCACAAGTTTGAGGTAAGATTGGGTCGAATATTTCCAACCATCACCCCAAATATTTATATAAGCGACATTTTGGAATTATCATGCATCTTCAAGTTCAATAATACATAAGGTCACAAGATTTGCGAAATCAAGTTAAATAATATGTTACAACTTCCAATTTTTCAGTGGCTTAGAAAAATTGACTTGTTCAATACGTGAGACACCACAGTCAACACGGCAACTGGGCGGTCCATTGCACTTATGAATGCTTACATGTAAAAAAATATCCTTGTATAATGATGTAATTGCACTAGCCCTGAATCTTGTCTATAAAAGAAATTCACTGCTAGTTTCAAAATTATTTGAGTGCTAAGGAAATTTTTGAAGATACTAATATGGGGTCATCCATGTGTCTCTTGATATCTATGCGCTTGCTCTTCTTCTTGTCGATTTTTCATTATATAAATGGTTGTTCCTCTTTATCAACTCAGCCAGCGTGTAAAGGTTTTGAGCGTTCAGCCTTGTTGCAATTCAAGCAAAGCTTTAAAATTAATGTGAGTGCTTCTGATGATCCTATTGCTTATCCAAAGATTTCATCGTGGAACTCTGGAGAAAGGAATGATTGCTGTTCATGGGATGGTGTCCTATGTGATAGAGGTACAGGTTACGTGATTGGCCTTGACCTCAGTAGCAGTCAACTGTATGGCTCCTTCAACTCTAGCAGCAGCCTTTTCCACCTTGTGTACCTTCAAAAGCTCAATCTCGCTGACAATCACTTCAATTATTCTCAAATTCCCCCGAGCATCAGGTACCTCTCAAACTTAACATATCTCAACCTCTCTTTTTCTGCCTTCAGTGGTCAAATTCCCCCAGAAATATTTGAGCTCTCCAACTTGGTTTCCCTTGATCTCTCACTCAATCTATTGAAACTCCAAAAACCCGGCCTAAAAAGTCTTGTTGAGAACTTAACCAGCCTCAAACATCTTTATTTGGGTATGGTGAACATATCTTCCCCGGTACCTCACATCTTGGCCAACTTGTCTTCTTTAAAATCTCTTGACCTGAGCAGCTGCGGATTATATGGTGAATTCACTGTAGAGATTTTCAAGTTACGGAATCTTCAATTCCTCAGTGTGCAAGACAATAAAATTCTCACCGGATCTCTACCAGAATTTCAAAGTAGCAGTCCACTTCAAATATTGAGACTTTCAGGAACGAATTTCTCTGGTAAGCTACCAGGATCGATTGGAAACCTGAAGTCCTTAATTGAATTGGATATCAGTATGTGCTATTTCTCTGGTTTGGTACCGACTTCACTTGGTAACCTTACCAATCTCATTGTTTTGTCTCTCTCATATAATAAATTTTCGGGGCAAATCCCTTTCTCATTGGCCAACCTCACACAACTCAGTCAACTCGAACTTTCCAGGAATAGTTTCAGTGCACAAACGTTGTCTTGGCTTGGTAAGCAAACAAAGCTCACTGTTTTGTGCTTGGGGGAAATCAATTTATATGGTGACATTCCATCCTCTCTTAAGAACCTGACCCAACTTACCGAATTATACCTTTACGACAATCGACTAACTGGTCAAATTCCACCTTGGTTTGGAAACCTTACCCAGCTAACTGATTTGGACCTTGGGGGCAATAAATTCCATGGTTCAATTCCACAATCAATTTGTAGGCTTGCGAATCTTGAATATCTGAGTCTTACTGAAAATAACCTTAGTGGCAGAGCGGACATGGACTTGTTTCTAAAGCTCAAAAATCTAACTGCACTCCAGCTTTCAGGAGTCCATCTATCATTCCCCATTAATTCAACATTCAACGCCAGTACTCCAAAGCTTCAGCTTTTAGGATTGGATGCATGTAACTTGACTGAATTCCCAACTTTTTTGCATTCCCAGCATGAATTGATGATTTTAAGTCTCTCAGACAACAAAATTCAGGGTCAAATACCAAACTGGATATTCAACATAGGGAAACACACTCTCTTATTGTTGGATCTATCCGCCAACTTCCTTACAACTTTTGAGTCTTTCAACCACACTCCGCCAATTCTTCTATGGGATAGTTTAATTCATTTGGGACTTTCTTCCAACAAGCTGCAAGGATCACTTCCAATTCCTCCACCTTCCATCACCCAATACCATGTCTCAAACAATAAATTGACTGGAGAAATCTCACCATTGTTTTGCAATCTTAGCTCAATTGTAAGGCTGGATCTCTCGCACAACAACTTGGGGGGCAGGCTTCCCAAATGCTTGAGTAAATTGAGCGACTTGGTAATATTGAATTTACAAAACAACAATTTCCGTGGAATACTTCCTGAAATATACATGGAAGAAAGCAGATTGAGAGTGGTTGATGTAAGTTATAATCAATTAGAAGGGCAAGTACCAAGATCATTGTCCAGCTGCACAATGCTGGAGATTCTTCTTCTTGGTAACAATCGGTTTTATGACATTTTCCCCTCTTGGTTGGGGAAGCTTCCAAGGTTGAGGGTTCTAAGTTTGCAATCTAATGGTTTCCATAGCACAATTGGTAAACCTGAAAGCAGTCTTAATTTCGCCAAGTTGCAAATCATTGACGTCTCTTTTAATAACTTTACAGGTAAGTTACCATATGAGCACTTCCAAAGTTGGACCTCCATGAAAGTTGCCAACTTGACATTTGACAGGTATAATGCTTACATGGTTGCAGTCACAAGCACCCCATCACCTTATTTCAGTTTTAATAATGATTTTAGTTACACCTTGGAAATGACAAACAAAGGCATCAAGACACTATATCAAAAGATCCAAGATCATCTTGTAGCTATTGATCTCTCAAGCAATAAATTTGATGGAGAAATTTCAGAAGTCATTGGAAATCTAAAGGGGCTTCATTTGCTCAACATATCCAACAACATTCTTACTGGTCCTATCCCATCTTCCTTAGAGAACTTAACGGAGCTTGAATCTTTGGACTTTTCTCAAAATAAGCTATCAGGAGAGATTCCTCCACAATTATTGCAACTCACATTCCTTGCAATCTTCAATGTCTCAAATAACCATCTTACTGGGCCTATTCCACAAGGTCGACAATTCTCTACCTTTGAAAATAATTCATATTTGGGAAACACAGGTTTGTGTGGTATGCCTTTGACTAAGAAATGCAAAATTTCTGAGACATTGACACAACCACCACCGAATTCCAAACAAGGAGGAGGGTCCAATTTCCCAAGTAAATCTGATTGGGTAGTTATAATGATGGGATATGGGAGTGGGTTAATAAATGGGGTCGTTATTGGGAATAACCTAACCATAAGAAAGTTGGAGAGGTTTCTCAAGAATTTTGGAAGCAAGCAGTAAAAGTGAAAGAAGAAAGGTGGAAAATGAAGCAATGCGGAAGCTGGATTTGATTAACGAAGATTTTCTTCAGAGATTTCTGTCCATGAAGTTCTTTATTTCAGCAGATACATAACTATGAAAATCTACCATGTATGTAATGTATTACGGTCTTATATATTTTGTCATTGCACTGTCTTTAATTTTTCTTTTGAACTTTCTTTCCTGTTATGATGGTATTGAAATACCGCATGTTTGATATTGTATATGTATGAAGCTTTGCAACTCTTATTAAAAAATTTATATATCTATATATATATATATATAATAAATAAATAAATAACCACCACCGGCCACACTCAGCATCTTCTTCAGCAATTCTTGGGAAAATTTTTTTTTTTTTTTTTTTTTGAAAGATCGATTTCTGGATTCGGATGTGGCGGAAAATTAGAGATGGGCAATATTTTTTTTTCTGCTTTGTAATATAATATTTATATTTGGCTATTTAGAAGCTAAACTAAATTTAGTTAGAAAACGCTAGGCAAACGTTGACATAGTAATATATATATAATGCGTTTATGTACACACAAAGAGACACACTGCACGATTTTCTTATAATGAGTGTGCTTTTCTATTATTTCAAAGATATGGGTCTTATGAAACATGTTTTGATTTTTATAGTATCTGATTTCTAAAATAATAATTCATGACCAATGCAAAATTAAGAATTTTGGCTTGCTGGGATGCTATTGGATTTAAGGTTTGTGAGGTCGGTTGGTGGCAGTTACTAAGGTTTTTGTTGCTATTTATTCCTAGACATGCTTTCGTCTTGTGTGGCTAACCATTAGAATAGGCTGGCTATTCGAGATAGGATACTGCAATGGGTCATAAAAGGGGATTCAGCTTGTGTCTTATGCATAAGTGGTGCGGGAAAGAGTATTTAAAAATTGTAATAAAATGATAAGAATTAACCTCTTGGACAATCCCAAAAGGACCACTTGCTTGATCTAAGATTGTGATAGAGCGATTGTTGTGTTTTGAGTGTTGTGACATGACTTTTTTGTATAAATTGTACACATTATTATAGCCTTGCACTAGTATTATTTCATAGTAGCTTGCAAACTAAAATGAAATAATTCTAGTCAGTAACTTAAGACAACTCCCTTTTTTTGTTGGTAATTAAAAGTTTGCCCTTCCTCTAGTTACCAACGAGGGAACAATTTTCAAATCCCTAAGATATCTATCTCACTGCATTTTTTTTTTTTTTTAAATTCTATGGCCTGGATCCCATTCCATTGCTAGGGTAAAATTAACATGATTTTGCTAAAGGACACTTCAGTCAAGTGCAAAGTCTTGACATGTGTGGAAAAATCATGATGGAAAACAAGGCACTTCAGATGAAATATATTAGTTTAGAAAATAAACGCCTTACTGATTTTCTATACAAAATTTGGTTTATGAGAATTTGGACTATCAGCTATGCACTAGGATAGTGACAAGATGATTCAAGACCACAGGAGTCAAAATTGTTAGGCCTTGTGTTGGTCTATTCCTGGTGCAACTCATGAGCACTATAGGCCCCATAAAATGGCTGGCACAAATAAGAACTCAAGGTCATAGAAAAAACTTGCCTATTTTCTTAGTTATCGCTGAAACCAGCTTACTTTTTTTTTGATAAGGAAAAAACCAGCTTACATGATCCAACAAATAGTAAATACACAATTTCATTTACGAGTGGACATTGGCAAAAACATTAGAATTAGAACCATCCAAAGTGGTTCGTTCAATGTGATTTCATATGTCTTCTCGCTTCACACTTCAAATTTGGATGAATACAGTTAGAACTTAGAACCAAAGCCTGTGCTTATTTGTAAAATTCACAAAGAAATAAGTTTGAAAACACTAGCTTGGATCCATGACAGAAGTCATTCTAATTTGGTCAAAGGACAGCAGCAGAACCAGGCCGCATGTTCTTGAGTCTTAACAATAATATAAACGCAGGGAATTTATAGGTTATAAAATTTGATGAAATCAAGAATGAAAACGTTAAAATTTGTCAACAATAGATGTAATTAATTTTCAAAGAAGTGCCTATTGTCATTATCGACCTAGGTTGTTCATAAAAAATAAACCTGTCAAGGGCAGCCTTACTATGATCAATGACATTAGGTTCAGAAACTAACTTTTGTAGTGATACGAATACTATCCCTCCACTTCAATGGCTTTATAGATCCAAAAAAAAGCAGGCAAAACATTCAGATATTAAATCATAGCAATAACAACAGGACTGGTATTATATTAAGCAGTGGAAACAGAAAACAGGCATACATACTTTCACAGTGCATAGAGATATCTTAATGAAAATATGCATAAATATTTGATAAATGATTGCTAACGGGTAGTGGCTGTTAAAGTAATGAGTTCACCATACCTTGCGAAATCCTCAAAAACCATCATTGAAACTGAGGTGAGGATGAGTAGATAGATTTGATTAAAGGAGAAGCCTTTTTTTGTTTTTTGCTGAGAACTCGGCAAAATTTTCAATGGTGGTCAGGGGGTTTGCACAGAGAAAATCCAGGGAAATCCTATTCTTGAAGAGAATTGGAAGTTGAAGGACATGAAAGGCTATAAATTCAATGCTTGGTTGTCTAGACTGTAGAGTTTTGACAATTTTATGTGCTTACCCATAAAACGATAGACAGAATTTATGAGTGAGTTACTAGCTAATCTGTCACATATTTTTGTAGATATTCTTACCAAATTTTCCTTTGAACACTTTAATTGTGGACGAGGACCACTCCAGGAATTTATAGAAGCCGTGTCAAGTTTGCTTTGCTATAATCCTTTTGGTTTGTAAATACTCTATTTTTTCCTTTAATCGTGAAAATAATATCATAGGATAGAGAAGTTTTCCTATTAGACCATATATTTAGAAAGAGAGAGAGAGTACAATATTTTCACTAGTTTATCATATTTGTAAACTAGCTTTTGAGGCCTTGTTTATCATATTTGGCACCGAAAGGAATTCTCTAATTCATTGTGGTACTCTGTTAGAACAGAGAAGACCATAGTGTAGGATATATAGGAAGTTCAAGCTAGGGTGGAAGCCAAATGGTGCTACTGCAACTCAATCCTCCGCAAGGCTATATGTTGTATAGGGGTGTTTCCTCACTGTAATTATTAAGCCTTCTGATCAGTAGGATGTGACTGATGATGCCGAAAAAATCAACAGTGAATTGCACAATGCTCGTACCCTCGAAACGACACCTGCACAGAGAAAAGAGGACCTAACAGAGAGCACCGGTGTAGTGCCGGCCAAATACCCTCCGAAGGTTAAGTTAGAAAGTATGCTCACAACTCTAGAGTGCTAGAGAGGGTTAATTATGCGTACCTCGGCTTATGAGGGTATTGGGGCTTTTATAGTGGCTTGAGATTGACATTCCTTCCTTGATGCGGAAGTCTTTTCCTTATAGGACTCTTCCTGTAGAGTCCAAAACGTGATGAACAAGTCTCCTCCTTACGCGGAAGATTTTTACCAAGTATACCAGATTTCCGAAGTCCTACTAGCGCAAGGACTCTATTTGGGCTCTTACGAGAATGGG
>NW_027070029.1:164868-220932 GCF_002906115.3 Quercus suber
TACATGACACTAAGCATAGACAAAGGCGGAGTTATTAAGATGAATAAGTAATTGTACATATTAATTCATATATTTTTTGCAATAAAATATGACTTTTAGTTCCATGATTCATGTTTTGGTTCTTATAGGACAAATATCTTCAAAAGGTTCATTTTTCTTGACATGCCATTCCACTTCCTGAGTTTATGCGGCTTTACCACTTTCATTACTATCTAACTGGAGGATTTAGCTAATGGTTTTTACCTTTTTTTCTCACATATCCAATATGAGAGAAATTTTAATTTGTTGATCATGAAACATGGCTACCACAGATAGATGATCTTGACGGTGCCAAGAGAGCAGGTGAAATATTTGGCTATCCTCTTATGAGAAGGTTAGCTTATGATGGGCGTGGAAATGCTGTTGCTCACAGTGAGGAGGAGCTCTCTTCTGCTATAGCTAGTAATATGTTTAGTGCTCGTTTGGCTTGGGCTGATTAGCTGAAACGCACGCCTTTTTTTTTTTTTTTTTCACGGGTTTGTGTCAACTTTTTTACTGTTTAGTTACTGTTGTGGCTACTGTTTAATGAACAGTAACCGCAATATTTGACTTTTGCTACCAATTTTACTGTTTATGGACCCAGAAATTTCACTTTTCAGCAATTTTTTCATTAAAAATGGGTCTCACGGTACTATTTACACATTTAAAAATTATTTGCTATAGTGTTTTTCAGTTTTCAGTTTTCAGTTTTCAGCTGTATCCAAACGGACCCTTAGTTATTAAATATTTAAGTGCTATTATTTTTTGGATTTCTTATGTTTGGTATTTGAATTGTGTTATTAACCATGCAATGCTTCAATTATCTTTTTTTTTTTTTGGATTGGAATGTTACACATGCACCAAATGGGTCTTAACCCACGGCCTCAACCCTCCATCAAACTAGTAAAAGAATGACTGCTTAGAGAAGCCATCTAGGCATACAAAAGGTGTAGAAAACTAGATTTCACAGTCAGCCTTGAAATTTTGAAGCCTTGAAACGTTTGACTATTCCTTCCTTCCAAATAACCCACATAAGACATAGAGGAATAGCCTTCTAAATCTCTCCATTATCTCTTCTACTACCAAGCCATGGCCAACAAGCTAGCAGCTCCACAACCTTCTTTGTCATCACCCATTGCACCCAAAAAGACAAAACAGAGGACCATAGATCCCTTGCTGTAGGACTGTGTAGCAACAAGTGATCCACTGAAAGCTCATATTTTGACATGATTATTTTATTTGAAAGCTCTATGTTTTATAACTTATTATTATTATTACTATAGTTTTTTAAGTCTCTGCGTTCTCTATCTTCGATAGACAATTATGGTTGAACCTATTTTTGTTAGCTTGCATATGGTGCTTCAACCTCCTTCCTCTATATCTGTATTTCTCACTAGCTCACTTCTTATTTTTAGGTCAACTCTTTGTTTGGTTGTAGCTGGGGGAAGGTAAGAGAAAGGAAGAGAGCAAGGGAAAGGAAAAGGTAAAGGAAAGAGAAAAGAAAATTATTTTCCTTAGGTCTATTTGGATATAGGAAGGAAAGGAAACAAGAAAATAAAATAATCTATCTTACTGATAAAAAAAAAAAAATCTATCTTTTCTTTGTTTGGTTTGCAAATAGCAGGGAAAGGAAAAATATTTGTTTTTGCCTTTACGCCCTCATGTATATTTTATAAATGTGATATATTTCAAATTTGTGTTGAAAAGTTAAGAGTATATTTGTAAATTAATAAAACATTAATTTCAATTTTGTCAACTCAGCAGTTTTCCTTTCCAACTTTCCCTTTTTTTTCCATCCATTTTGGGCAGATAGAGATTTTTGGACCCTGGCAGAAATCTCTTACCTTTAAATCCTTAGCCTTTTCTTTACATTTTTGGAACCAAACAGTGAAATCAGTCTTCCACCCCTCAGTTTTTTCCCTATGTTTTCCTTTCTCATCTCTTTCCACTGTTCCAAACAAAGTGTAAGAGTTATTCTTTGGAAATCTTCTCCATTGGCAGTTAACATTACAATATTTTGCTGCTGTATTTGTCTTAAGTCTCTCATTATTAAAATTGTCTTTCTCAGTCTGTCCAATTATCCACTAATTTATTCATCCTAGCTACATTTTATACCTATGCACTACTTCATTAAGCTCAGCTTATATATATTGCTTATTTCCAATTTTCTCTCCTTCTGATTTGCATAACCTCTGTCCAACATCCAGTTTTTATGAACTTGTCTCTGTTCTTTTAATTAATATAAGTGGACACTTACATTTCCTTTTAACTTTTAATTGCGAATTTTTGCAGCTCTTGGATGATTTGATCATGGTTTATATGTTGAAAAGTGGGCACCCTTTGTAAAGGTTAATGAGGATATACTATTTAGTTTTTGAATCTGCATTTATTCTTGACTCTATGTTTTTCTTTATCCTGCAATATGATTAAATTTGCAACATATATTAGTAAGAATTCTTTGAAGTGCCTCTAACTACAATTAAACTTGTCTGGTTCACTTGCATGATATGCTAGGATGTATTCATAATTTGGTATGATCATCCTATGTATGCACCAAAATTTTCACCATTATGATTTGACAACTGTTTCTTTGATATTCATATGATCATTCATGTGACACTCACGAGACCTCACCCAGATAAGTTAAATAGTTAATAGTAGCTTGCAATTCTTGGGAAACTCTTTTTTTTTTTTTTGAAAAATCGATTTCTGGGTTCGGATGTGGCAGAAAATTAGAGATGGGTAATATATTTTTTTCTGCTTTGTAATATAATATTTTTATTTGGCTATTTCGCAGCTAAAGTAAATTTAGTTAGAAAACGCTAGGCAAACGTTGACATAGTAATATATATATATATAGAATGTGTTTATGTACACACAAAGAGACTCACTGCACGATTTTCTTATAATGAGTGTGCTTTTCTATTATTTTTAAGATATGAGTCTTATGAAACATGTTTTGATTTTTATAGTATCTGATTTTTAAAATAATACTTCATGACCAAAGCAAAACTAAGAATTTTGGCTTGCTGGGATGCTATTGGATTTAAGGTTTGTGAGGTCGGTTGGTGGAAGTTACTAAGGTTTTTGTCTTACGCATAAGTGGTGCATAAAAGGGGATTCAGCTTGTGTCTTATGCATAGGTGGTGCGGGAGAGGGAATGAAAGCTGTGATTTGTAAATTAGCTTTTGAGGCCTTGTTTATCATATTTGGCACCGAAAGGAATTCTCTAATTCATTGTGGTACTCTGTTAGAACAGAGGAGACCATAGTGTAGGATATGTGGGAAGTTCAAGCTAGGGTGGAAGCCAAATGGTGCTACTGCAACTCAATCTTTCACAAGGCTATATGTTGTATAGGGGTGTTTCCTCACTGTAATTATTAAGCCTTCTAATCAGTCGGATGTGACAGTGATTTTGGTTGTTGTTTCAGATAGTTTATTGCGGGTTGATTTGTGTTGGTTTGGTTCGGTTAGATGTTTGCTTGTTGTACTGTGTTCCTTTTTTAATAAAAAAATTGTCCATCCAAAAAAAAGTTATCGTTTCTTTCTTACATGATTGCTTGGATGCTGCTTGGACTTATATGAAAGAACTTGTTAATATTACTAATTGGATTATAATTTGGAGTTAAAAATTTATCAAACACGAAACCTTCCACCATAATACTCGTTCTCGAAGCAAAGATGATGTACCTGTATAGGGACTATCTGAGGTGATTGTTGGTGTTTTGGGAGGACTGCAACTGGGTCGTATGCTATGTCAAGCAGCTTCGCAAATGGCTATTAAAGTAATGGTTTTGGATCTGCTTGAGAACTGCCCCGCAAGTGCACTTTCATATCATCATATGGTCTGAAGCTTTGATGATAGTGCTACATTTCGTGAATTTGCGAAATGGTTCTATTTTTATGAGATTGATGACATTTTTTTTGTTTTTTATGGTCAATAGTTTTTGTAAGTATATTCTTTTGTTATAATTTGGTAATAATATGTCTATGTTCTTGGTAGATAGATGGCATGTATTTACTGCAGAAATTGAGCATGTTGATGTTGCAACCACAGAGATGCTTGAGCAACAAGGAGTGGACTGCCAACCCAAAGCCTCAACTATTTGAATAATTCAGGTATGCTTTTCTTTGACTTTGCCATTTGGTTATTGACTGCTGTCTTGCAAAATATGAGAAAATAAGAAGTTGAATGAAATCATTTCCTTATGCATAAAGCTTTTTTCCTTTTGAGGAAATGCATTCTGTTTTATAAAATCACAAAAGTGGGTCCTCGTGGATTTTGGTGCTACTTTAGATGCCCACATTCCCTTAATCTTAGGTTTTCGTTCAAGTACTTTTCTGTTATAGGAAGTGTAGAAATGTCAGGGGTTACTTTATTCCCCTGTTGTCATTCGTAACACAAGGACACAATGGAATTGGCATTTTAGAGCTAATTTTGACTGTTTCTTTGTAGTTAGACTGTGCTTTTAAGTAATCCCTTTTCAACCTAAGATTAGTTAGCTATCTACTAGAATTTCTTTCCTCTCTCTTGTTATACTTAAATGAATAAGTTCATTCGTAATAATAGAGTGACTAAATTTTAGGCAAGTTGTCAACCTACCACAACTCTCCCTCCTTTTCCCACAGGCTTGAGAGTGACTCTGAACAATACATGACACTAAGCATAGACAAAGGTGGAGTTATTAAGATGAATAAGTAATTGTACATATTAATTCATATATTTTTTGCAATAAAATATGACTTTTAGTTCCATGATTCATGTTTTGGTTCTTACAGGACAAGTATCTTCAAAAGGTTCATTTTTCTTGACATGCCATTCCACTTCCTGAGTTTATGCGGGTTTACCACTTCCAATACTATCTAATTGGAGGATTTAGCTAATGGTTTTTACCTTTTTTTCTCACATATCCAATATGAGAGAAATTTTAATTTGTTGATCACGAAACATGGCTACCACAGATAGATGATCTTGACGGTGCCAAGAGAGCAGGTGAAATATTTGGCTATCCTCTTATGGGAAGGTTAGCTTATGATGGGCGTAGAAATGCTGTTGCTCACAGTGAGGAAGAGCTCTCTTCCGCTGTAGCTGGTAATATGTTTAGTTATTAAAGATTTAAGTGCTATTATTTTTGGGATTTCTTATGTTTGGTATTTGAATTGTGTTATTAACCATGTAATGCTCCAATTATCTTTTTTTTTTTTTTTTTTGGATTGGAATGTTACACATGCACCAAATGGGTCTTAACCCACGGCCTCAACCCTCCATCAAACTAGTAAAAGAATGACTGCTTAGAGAAGCCATCCAGGCATACAAAAGGCGTAGAAAACTAGATTTCATAGTCAGCCTTGAAATTTTGAAGCCTTGAAACGTTTGACTGTTCCTTCCTTCCAAATAACCCACATAAGACATGGAGGAATGGCCTTCTAAATCTCTCCATTATCACTTCTACTACCAAGCCATGGCCAACAAGCTAGCAGCTCCACAACCTTCTTTGTCATCACCCATTGCACCCAAAAAGACAAAACAGAGGACCATAGATCCGTTGCTGTAGGACTGTGTAGCAACAAGTGATCCACTGAAAGCTCATATTTTGACATGATTATTTTATTTGAAAGCTCTATGTTTTATAACTTATTATTATTATTACTATAGTTTTTTAAGTCTCTGCGTTCTCTAACTTTGATAGACAATTATGGTTAAACCTATTTCTGTTAGCTTGCATATGGTGCTTCAACCTCCTTCCTCTATATCTGTATTTCTCACTAGCTCACTTCTTATTTTTAGATCAACTCTTTGTTTGGTTGTAGCTGGGGGAAGGTAAGAGAAAGCAAGAGAGCAGGGGAAAGGAAAAGGTAAAGGAAAGAGAAAAAAAATTATTTTCCTTAGGTCTATTTGGATATAGGAAGGAAAGGAAACAAGAAAATAAAATAATCTATCTTACTGAGAAAAAAAAAAATCTATCTTTTCTTTGTTTGGTTTGCAAATAGAAGGGAAAGGAAAAATATTTGTTTTTGCCTTTACGCCCTCATGTATATTTTATAAATGTGATATATTTCAAATTTGTGTTGAAAAGTTAAGACTATTTTTGTAAATTAATAAAACATTAATTTCAATTTTGTCAACTCGGCAGTTTTCCTTTCCAACTTTCCCTTTTTTTTTTTCCATCCATTTTGGGCAGATAGAGATTTTTGGACCCTGGCAGAAATCTCTTACCTTTAAATCCTTAGCCTTTTCTTTACATTTTTGGAACCAAACAGTGAAATCAGTCTTCCACCCCTCAGTTTTTTCCCTATGTTTTCCTTTCTCCTCTCTTTCCACTGTTCCAAACAAAGTGTAAGAGTTATTCTTTGGAAATCTTCTCCATTGGCAGTTAACATTACAATATTTTGCTGCTGTATTTGTCTTAAGTCTCTCATTATTAAAATTGTCTTTCTCAGTCTGTCCAATTATCCACTAATTTATTCATCCTAGCTACATTTTATACCTATGCAAATATATATATATATATATATATATTTTTTTTTTTCTTTTTGGCTGAAGCAATATGGTATTTCTTAATAGTGTGAAAGATAGAATCTTATGGCTTATTGATATTATTTACTTCTTTTTTGGGAATAACTTCAGGAGCTGGCTGTCATTGTGGCAAGAGGAAGAGACAATTCTATTCTGTGCTATTCTGTTGTTGAAACCATTCACAAGTAAGATGTAGATTCAGTGTTTACATTGTCTATTTTCTCTTCATGGTCTAATCTTAAATGATACAGAATTACGTGAGAAGCATTCACGTTTAGTATTTAGATGTTAACTTTACATCCCTTTACTTCTCATTAAGGATCTTTGATCTCTTGTAGGGAAAACATTTGTCACATAGTCAAGGCACCAGCTAATGTGTCATGGGATATTAGGAAACATGCTACTGACGTTGCCTACAAAGCTGTTAGCTCATTAGAAGGCGCTGGTGTGTTTGCAGTTGAATTATTTTTGACTGGGGATGGTCAGGTTGCGTTTTTTCTTCTTTCTTTGAGGCTGTTAAATGCATATATATATATATATATGTATGTATGTATATTTTAATACCTCTTGATACTACAATTGCTTCCTTTTTTGTTATCCTCTATATTTTTTCCTAATTTTGTTTCAGCATTATCTGCTTTTGACTAATGAATTCATGTTCTAAACTCTTAACAGATTCTTCTAAATGAAGTGGCTCATGGGCCCCACAATTGTGGTCATCACACAATTGAGTCTTGCTACACCTCACAATTTGAACAACATTTGCGGGCTGTTGTTGGTCTTCCACTTGGTGAGCCATCAATGAAAACCCCTGCTGCTGTCATGTACAATATACTGGGTGAAGATGAGGTGAAGAATTTCTTTTTATTTTTTTATTTATCTAAAATATAAAATGAATTTGTTACCTGTATTTTTCTGTTTAAGCCATGTGGCTTGTTTTGTTTGAGAGAGAGAGAGAGAGAGATGATGGCATGAAGCTGAAGTCATTTGTTTCTTTCAGAACATATTTCTGTAACATACTTTCACTGAAAATAATCTGCTTGAAGTTTGTTGAAGTTGCAACTAGAATTAGGTATAAGTCTGTGCTTGAGCTTGATGACTTTGTATACCATTGTGAATAACAAAATTTTAAGAAATTACAATTAATAAAAATCAAACATTCCATCTGTCCTGGTCCTCATTAACTGGTTTTCAGTTCTGAAATTATTTTATCTTGGAAAACTTGTTAATGTTAGTAAAAAAAGTAAATTGGAACATCGATGTATACAATATGTTTGAAATGTATTTATTCGGCATAACTATCTTTCACTACCCCCTCCCCCCACATATCAACTGTCTCTCTCTTGTATCTATTTATTTATTAAATTTCAGGGGTGATCCTGGTTTTATTTTAGGTCATTGAGTATTCCTGGGGCTACTGTTCATTGGTATGACAAGCCAGGTATGTGAATTTCGTTTTCCTCTCTCTCTCTCTCTCTCTCTCTCTCTCACACACACACACACACACACATGCACGCACGTGCGTGCACACACATGCACGCACACACTACTTGACCTTTACCTCATACTTGACAATTTCCTGCATTGCCCTAATGACTTGGCAGAAATGTGAAAGCAGAGAAAGATGGGCCATGTCACAATTGTTGGGCCTTCCATGGGTGATGTGGAAGAACGATTAAAATCAATTCTAAAGGAAGAAGGTTCTGATTCTCAGTCTGCAGGTAATTGCACTAGGGTCTTCTCATATTTATTTACTGAATGTCATGATGCTGGTTAACCAAAAAGCAAGTTTTCTCTAGGAGGCACAAATGTTTTTGGAAGCTGTGGTGAGATGTTTGCATCTATGCTATCAATTAAATTTGACTTTGGTGTATCTTTTTGGAGCATACTTTCCTTAAGTCTGTGATTGTCTCAATTGAATTTATTTATTCAATGTTTTACATTTTCTTACATAAAAATATTCCTACACGTTACACCCACACTACGTGGCGTACTTTCCAGAATAATCAGCACTAATGCTACTTTAAATTTTCAGGCCATGAGCTTTGGGTTATTATATTTTGCATAAAAAAAAGTCTTTACTTTGGCTTAGGATGGAAAAGTGACAGTATAGGGAGGGAAATTACCATAAGATTTTATTTTTAAGAGGCATGGATTCTAAACCGTTTGGAGATTACAATTTATCATTTCCATTTAAAAAATTGATTTAATTCTCCTTTTACCAAGATATTGCGGCTGTCAGTCTCTCTTCATTTATGATTTTTACTCTCTTGTGGGGTGGGGGAGCCCCAATCTTTCATGTAGCTATACCCTTATTATGTTGATAGTTGCAAAGTGTTTTCCTTTTGTTTGAAGTTTACATGCCTTAAGTTTTGATTTAAAAAGTTCGTTCCACTCAAATTGTGTTTTTGTTGCTCCCATTCTGAATGCAGTAACACCACGTGTTGGGATCATTATGGGTTCTGATTCAGATCTTCCTGTTATGAAGGATGCTGCAAGGATTTTGAATATGTTTTTTGTGCCTTGTGAGGTTGACTTCTAATGAACTACAGGGTCTATTTTGGAATTTAGGAGTTATTGATCATTAAATTTTTATTTTCTTGTATATTTCAATTCTACCTTTACAAATTATAATATGCAGGTGAAAATAGTTTCAGCTCACTGGACCCCTGAAATGTTTTCTTATGCGTCATCTGCCCTGGAGAGAGGCATTCAGATTATCATTGCTGGTGCTGGAGGTGCAGCCCACTTGCCAGGCAAGTTTATCTGAACTATGCTCCATATATTGTTTCACATTTGCTTTTAATGCCTCACTGGAATTAATTGAGCTTTGTTGTGACTTACAGGTATGGTAGCTGCACAATGATGTTGAATGGTGGAAGTATGTGGATGCTTGCTTAATCATGTTGAGATTTGCACAATGAGTTTCATTGCCTTAAAATATTGTCCAATTTTAGAGCCTCAGAAAAGATAGTGCTTCATTCGTTATCTCAAGTTCATATTTGATTCCTAATTGCACTTTGTTTTTTGGTATTTGATCGGTAATTAAGAAGCTTTATTGAAAAAGGAGAAATAAGAAATACAGCAAAGGAAACAGTTTCCTCGGTACGCAGATAGTGTACAAGGAAAATTTGATCACCACAAAGTCCTAATTTTTATTTATTCCTTTGATGATTATGCAGATGCCAAGGGGTGTTCCAGTTGCAACAGTTGCAATAAACAATGCTACCAATGCAGGTTTGCTCGCAGTAAGGATGATGGGGATTTGCGATGCTGACCTATTGGCAAGGTGGGTTTTTTTCTCTCTTCCCTCTCTGGAAGTAATACAGAATTGTGTTGGGTATGAAACCAAGAAAAAAAGAACATTAGGTGATAAGTCTTGCATGAGCTGATTCTGGAATAATATCCTTTACAGAATGAGCCAGTATCAAGAAGACACAAGAATGATGTCTTGAGAAAAGCAGAGAAGCTGGAAAAGGATGGTTGGGGAGTCTTATTTAAATCCACAAGTACTTAACTGCTTTGCCAGCCATATGCATGATTTTTGTGAGTTTAACACACTATGGAAGTTCAAGTTTGGAGAACACATTACCACAGCTAAACTTGGAATTAACTAAAGGATATGTCCAATTAAAGCCGCATCAAGCGGATCAATATATGTAGGATGAATGCAAAAATGTGTCAACAGAAATAGTTAAAGTGAAGATGGCACTGGCAATTTTGCTTCAGTTTTGAGAGATCAAGAAGGAAAGGAAGTATAGAAAACATGGCGTTTGTGGTAATAGGAAGAAGCCTTGTATCCATTGTAGTTGCTATAAGAGGGACACTGTAGCAGTTAAGTTGAATGAGTCAAAAGAACTTTTTATCCATTTAGTTGCATAAGGATGTTCTTTTGACCTTAATATTTAGATGGTAATCAATAATTTATTACAGCATTGAGTTCTTGTACATTTACGATGAACAATTTTTCTAACTGGTCCCAAGCAATTGTTCTGCCATTGAGGGTCAGCGAGCTGCTCAATTCAAATCTATGATATCTATTGGTAGGCTTAAGCTTGTCTTTGGATGGAGGCACAGCCACATTTTAATTGGATTGAAATATAGATTTGAATATATCATAGTCTATTCTTGTTATTCTTATGGATAAACGCCCGGAGAATCTTACATGGCAAATTTCTTGGAGAGTTACCTCTAATCCTGGAAGTTCATATTGTTTTCTTGTACCCTGCAATGTTATAACTTCTTTAAAGTTATATCTGGGGAGTAATCTAAAAGATATTAGCAGGCCATGTTGTTTTCACTCGTTGATGAATAAAGGCGGACCATCAAGGCAGATTGATATAGTAAATATAGGAGATTGAATCTTGATCATCATAAATTGGCTGGGTAAATTTAAGGGAGATAAAGGATTATTCTATGGTGTAACACACCTGCTGCACCTATGAAAGAAAGGACAAAAAAAGGTGCCGAACTTTGATGGCTAGGAAGTGGTAATAGTACACAGTTTGGGTACAATTGGTCCCTTAAATTTGAAGCAAGCATAATTGGTTCCTCAAATTTTAAAACTGAGTTGTATTAATCATTTTACTAACTGCTGTTAGTAGCGTTATTTATGTGGCTAACGAAACAATGACTTAACATTTTTTTTAATGATATGGCATGTTTTTAATTAAAAAAATTAAAAAAAGAAATTAGTTTCCACGTACGTTAGATGAAATTTAAATCATATTGACCTGATTAAAACAAATCTGATTTTTGTTTAACAAAGGCACAACGGCGCGAGAGAGAGAAGGGAAACAGAGAGATTGACAGCCACAAGAGAGAGAAGGGGAGGGAGTGAAGAAAAACCCAAGCCTAGCCGCCACTAGTGGAGACCCAATCCCTAGCTGTTGTCGGCAACAATACTGCTTCTCTCGCACAACCACTGAACCGTTGCCGCCTCCCTATTTCTCTCAACAATTGGCTTATTTGCTTTATAGAATTGGCTTATTTGTAGGAAACCAAATAGAATGCACTAGTAGAGCAAATATATTAGACGGCTAGAAAGAATTGGCTTATTTGCTTTATTGAGGGCATTTAGGGTCTGGTTGCTGAACATTGTTGTCATTAATCATCTAGGAATAAGTAGCTCTTGATTTGCTAAAGTCCTGGGAGCTATGTGTTCAAACTCGTGCTTATTCATAGGCTGTTGACAAAATCAGATTATTCTTTCTTTTCTGGGTTTAATATGATCACTTTGCTTAGTAGTTGATGGTGTCATGTTTAAAATTCGTAATTTTGTAATTAATCAGATGAGTTGGGATGTGGTGGATAGTGTGCATTACTACTTACATTCTTTAATTCTTATCCTCCTTTCTCTTCTTGCAGTAACTTGTATTTTATCTCTCCAGATTTTATAACAACCCAGATTAATTAAGGTTGGGATTTTTTATGGGGGTACATGAGGGATGGATTTTTTATTTTAGTCCACAAGGCAGGGATATAGATGTGAAAGGAATTGTTGTTGGTTTATAATTTCTCTTTCTCTATTCTGAAACAATTCAGTATTGTGTTCTGGGATTCGAGCATAAATGGTGAGGGTATAAGGTTGTGTTGATGCCACTTGGGAAGTTGGAGAAAAAAGGAAGGGGGGGGGGGGGTAGGGGAAGTGGAGTTTGTGAAAATGCTTAAGTTGGAGAAAAAAGGAAGGGGGGGGGGGGGTAGGGGAAGTGGAGTTTGTGAAAATGCTTTGTCGGTTCCATTAGGAATTAGTATATTACTCAAAACTATTTAAGTTGTCTTGTTTTCTATGGCCCAATGAGCTCATTCATAGATAAATAAATTATTTTCTTCAATGTCCTCAGGAGCTTTACCCCAATACTGACCCACATGTTTTACCATCTAGTATAGTTACATGGTATAATTCCAAAAGGATGATATGCTAGATACCAATTTGTAAGTGATCGCACTATGGGTTGAAGATTGTATTCTACTTGTATCTTGTCTGAGATCAGCTAAGCCGGGTGTAGTAAAATTCACTTTTATTCTTAAACGTAAGCATGAGTGCAACTTAATTATCATTCAATACAGCAAAAGTTGCTCTCATTTTGGTAATGGAGGCTTCACATACGGGTTCAAGTTTTAACCATCTCCACCTCCACTAATTCTTGCAATCCCCTTGGGCACCAGCTTTTTGCCTTTACTTCTGTCTCATCTATCGTGGCCTTCGCTATTGCTACTATCTTTCTGTACCTCCACAGCTACAACCAAGTCTACAACTCATGATGGCTTGGTTATGGTTCACCTTGCACCAATCAAACTACACAGGACTCTCACACTCAAACCTGCTTAATATCATCATCATAGTCACTGATATTGAAATTTATATCAACTTCCACTCCTCGAAACTTGATCGCAGCCCGATCATACACCCTGTGATCGAAAAAACCCGAATTGCCATGACATTACCACAAGTTCATTTTATCCAAAATAGTAAAAACTACAACCATTGCAATCTAAATAATCAGAAACAGTTCATTTTTATGTACCTATCAGCAGCATGAGTTGCATCAATCCTCCTACAAAAACCAAAAAACACCCAAATTCTCATATTCCACCTCTCAAATTAATAAAAAATTCAAAACAATAAAAATTGATAATCCTTACCCAAATACACTTGCTTTCCTCAATCCCTAAAAAAAAAAAAATCGTTGCCTCAAAATCAGACAGAGAAAAAAATAACCACCAAAACCGTAAAATTTTTGTAATGAAATTACTGATAATCAGAGTTTAAAAGTAACAAAATTACAAACCAAATATGCGATTCCCATCGACTAGTTCTTCAATAAAACGAAACGCCTTGATACTGTGAGCTCCGAGACCTTGGTCCACGTCGGCTCTTCTTGACCAGAGGTTTCTGTTGCTGCCAAGGCACGATCCTCTGCTCCGCAGCTTTCACAACGGAAACTCCTCCGTCTCCGGCCACCGAATACAATTGTATCGTCCGGTTGTTGCGAATACTGTAGTTGTCCTCATCTTCTTCTTCTTCATCTCCTCCATGATCGATATCGAGCTCTTTGTCTTTGCTCTGAAAGATAATGGCCGGCTTGGAACTGTTCAATCTCTCTCTCTCTCTCTCTCTCTCTCACTCTGTCTCTCTCATGTGTTGGTTAATCAGATTGCAAATGAGTTTTAATTTAGTACCGGGTTAGGATTAAGAATTGAATTAGAATGGGTCAATTTGTTTTTTAATGTGTAAATTCTTTTTATTTTTTTAAAATTTTTTTAATAAAAAAATTGCCACATCATTAAAAAAAATGTCAAGTCATTGTTTTGTTAATAACGTAAGTAATACCACTAACGTCACTGAGTAAAATAACTAATATAACTTAATTTCAAAACTTTTTTTTTTTTTTTTTTGGGAGGAGGGCTTAGTTTCAAAACTTAAGGGACTAATTGTGCACATAAGGTAAACCTAAGGGACCAATCTTATAGTTTTGCATATTTTAAAAATCTAATTATTGGATTGCACATTCTTTAGCCTTTTAATGAGTTTGGTTTATTTCTAATACTTTTTCAACTATTTATCTCATTTTGTTTTAAATATACAATAACAAGTAGTAGTTAGTAGGTTTTAACCTCCACATTTTATTTAGTTAGTGGGTGATGCAGCAGTTTCTTATTAAAATAAAAGGAGATTCTAGTTAAAAAAGTATTGGAAGTAAGCCAAACTTACTTCTAACACACATGTCAAATTTTGTGCCAATCAGATATTATTTATTATCTGATCATTATTTTTATACATAATTTGATTACAAAAACTTGCAGTTTAAATAATTAATTAATGACATAACTATTGATTTTTGATATTCTAGAAATTTTGCAAATATAAAAGATATAAGAAGAAAATGTTTATTTTATTTATTTATTTATTTATTATTATTATTATTATTTTTTTGAGGAAGAGAAGAAAATGTAATCTAATGATGGATTTGTCAAAATTCACGCTAAATAAAAAGATATTAAGTAAAGTTATAACCTTAAACTATAATTAAATTTGTAGCCAAATTTTGTCTTTAATATACATCTTAACTTTATGTTGAACATGTCTATTGACTAATCTATCAATGGTAATGTTATTTCATTATAACCTTCATGATTGAAAAAATATTATGAATATTAAAATGATTATAAATTATAAATTCATAATTAATTCATTTATAAAATGTTTACATTTCAAGTTTTATTTATTTTAATTATAATTATAAATAAAATGGCAAATAGTATACATTTAACATAGAATTTCAAAGAGTAAATAATATACAACTGTTATTGTCACGTAGCCAGGGTTGTTACAATTGTGCCTTTCCTAGCTTCTTAACATATTTCTAAGTAAAATCTTTTTAATTATTTTAGCTAATGACAACGGCCAATGAAGAAATTGTGAAATAAGTTTTTAGCGACAATGAGCTTTTTGTCACTTTTGAATTCAGCTATATCTTCCTCTTTCAAGTTTATCCATTCTTCCATCCCATCCCCATTTTTTTTTTCTATAAACACAATTACACTCTTTATATTGTAATTGATCCTTGTTGGTTTTTCTTATTGCATCTCTCAATAGGGGTGTCCACTTAACCTAGAAACCCGATCAACCCGCTGGACCAGCCCGAAATCGAACCGCCACCACCTGAACCAACCAATTCGACGATCGGTGGTGGGTTGCCACCCACAAAACCCGATACCTTTAGGTCAGTTGGCGGGTTTCCTCCCCAAAAACTCGAGCCACCCAACCCAACCATAAAATCAACAAAATCCGGCAACATTCAAAGGTTTTTTGACAAAAATTTACAAATACCGGCGATATTTTTTCTTTTTCAACGAAGAGCTACTTGAAATCCACTAGATCCGGCGAGATCTAATGAGATCTTGTCGAGATCTAGTTCAAATTCAACAGATCCGGCCAAATATTGCCCAAATCTCGACCAATCCGGCAAAATATTGGCATTGGTGGCAAAACCCGAAACCCGACGGACTTTAACCGGACGATCCAACCATTATTACGGGTTGGTTTCGATTTTCGTTTTGTTTTTCACCCACCTGAATTTTCGGGTCGGGTCCAAGTTGAAAACAAACTCGACTCGGCCTAACCTGTGGACACTCTTATCTCTCAACTTGCCCACAATGCCACACCACTCTCACTACAAAAAAAAAAGAAAAGAAAAAGGTCCTATAGCTACGTTTTAAAAACGCATCTATAGCTCCTAAAACCGTGGCTATAGATCAATTCAGTCTATAGTCTCATTTTTTATAGCTGTGTTTTCAACTATTGCCTAAATCTCATAACTATAGATCTGACAAGTCTATAGCTGCGTTTTCGCAAACATGGCTATAGGCCAGGAATTATGGCCTCGTTTTTAGAAACGCGGCTATAGGACATATTTTAGCCATGTTTTTAAAACACGGCTATAGGGGATAGCTATAGCCACGTTTTAAAAATATGGCTATAGATCTTATCTTTAGGCCGCATTTTTAAACTGTGGCTATAGGTTATACATTAGCCGTGTGTTTTAAACGCCGCTCTAGATCCTCAACCTACAACCACATTTTAAAAACACGGCTATAGCTTTTTTTTTTTCCTAGGCAAATGGCAAATGCCTGTCTACAAACGCGGCTATATTCAACCTGTCTACTAAATCATCAACCTTTCTACGAAATCACAAAAAAGAAACTACTCAATAAAAATAATAATTATTGAGTAAGACAAAGTACTCAACAAATAGTTCTTAACTTACAATGTAATATGAACAACTTATACTCAGTAGTTCTTAAGTTACAAAGAATGATATGATACAAAACAAATTGTAGAAACAACAATTAGCAAGTATTGCCATACCCTGAAGGTCTTATTGGTCTTCATTGTTGTTGTCCTTTGCTTCATCAGATTTGACAACTGCCATAACTTTGTTGTGCTCAGCCATTCCCTGAGTTAATTTCTTCATGGTAGCCCTAGTTAACTCCTCAACATTACTCAACCTGCAAATAATTTTAAAATTTTCAAGTGATGTTTGAAAGAAACCGTCCTATCAAAATCCATACAATACTTCTATTTTCTTAGCTTCCAAACAAAAACCCAAAAATGAAATTGTAACGTCCCGTCAGTTTAAAATTTAAAAAAAAAAAAAAAAAAAAAGAAAAAGAAAAAAAGAAGAAGGAAGAAGTAATAGACATTAGTCAAAAGGACAACCAATGATGCTAAATATTATGCAGCATGATTACAAAAAAGTCATGATATGATAATAGTCCTAATCCTAATCATGTAATTTACACATAATATGCAAACTCATGTTTTCAAGATATCTGTCAACTTCCCAAAATCTCCAACCATATTTATATATTTCAAACTTACCTTGAGAACAATGCATGACTTCACTATTTAATCCTCTTAAACTCTTCTACATTGTTAAAGCATCAATGTACCTCTAGCACCCCCTGATTACTATTTAAATTGAAGTAGTTGCCCAACACATAAACTGCCCCTTTCAAGTTTTTTTTTTTTTTTTTTTTTTNNNNGGTCAGATTTTTATGGTTCCCAAGTGCCCCCACCAAACCCCACTACCACCACACATCACTCCATCTTATCTCCTCATTGGCTGGCTCACTCCTCCCTTCTCTTTTCTTTCTTTTCTTCTTTTTCATTTTTAGTAGAACACTCTCTTCACTCCTTCAAACTCTCCACCGACACTTCCACCCACCGCCATCACCATTTCCACCATCATTTTTCCGACAAGATCACAGGAAAATTTTTGAGAACCCATAAACACTTTCACATCTTTTTTTTTTTTGAGGTAAAAATTTCTCATCTTTTTGTGGGTTTGCACTTTTGCTTGAGATTATTTTTTATCTAAGCTTTAATAATGATACCCATGTGATTTATGACCATTGAAGTGATATTTAGTGTTTTTTATGTATGGGTTTTGTATTGGTGGAATTATTTGATGAGTGGGGTATATATTTTGTACTATTGATGACTACTTAAGTTTATGTATGGTGGAAAAATTAAGGCGTTTTAAGTTATAACATGTGATGGTTGGTGAATTTAATTTTCCATTGCCATTGGGTTTATTTGGAGTTAGTTGAAGTTCTAAATTTCTTGTCTTGGAGGATATTTTGATTTTGCTTTCATGGGTTTCTTATTGATGTAGTGTAAATTTTATGGAAGTTAGTCATAATGCTGGAGATGATATTAAGGGGTTAACTTTATAAATTGGAGTTTATGCCTTGTGAATCAAATTGTTGAGAGACTTTGGAAGTGGGATATATTATTATTGATGAGGTTAAATACTAGGCTTGCCTAATTAAGTGATTATTTAGCAATTCCAAATTGTGGCTAGATGCAATTTCAAGCTCTATACTTATTGTGATAGGTTTACTTGATATTGTTTAGATTCTAGCTAATCTCCTTGGAGCTTGGAGAATTAGGATTTTGCAGTTGCGAGGTAAGTAACTTTTTAAAGAGATTTTGAAAAAATAACCATGTTATATAAATGTTTTTGGGTTAGACATGCTTTTGAAACTATCTATGGAAATTATACTTTTCTAAAAATATTGTGTCGTAACCTTAATATATATATATATTATATAGAGAGGAGAGAGAGAGAGAGATGGGTTCAAGTTACACCTGGTGTAACTCTTTAAAAGTTACACATTTTTTGTACCGTAGATTTTTAATAGATCCAACGGTTGAAAAAATAGTATTAAATGATTAAGGATTTCCACCTTATTTACCTAATTAATAATTAATTTTCTCTATTCTCATTTATTACTTTCCATAGACCTCATTGGATGTTGTTTAACTGTGTCCCTTTCTTCCTTTAAAAAAAAAAAAAAAAAAACTTTTGCAAGCTTAGTAATGAAAATTTTTTATTATAGAACACAGTTTTGACACTCTGCACCTTCTCTCATTGACTGACACTCCACAAAATCTGATGCTTTCTTTACATAAACACTCTTCTTGTCCTGCTCTCTTTTTTATTTTATTTTGTCTTCAATAGATTTGAGTTTTGTCATGTGTTTTTGCTATAATGCGTTGAAATTGGAAACCACGAGGCTCTTGCTCATTTTGTGAATTGTTCAGGGGCAGTTTCAGTAGGCGAAGTGTATTTATAAAATCACAAATTTTATATCTTTCTCAAGGGATAGACTTTTCAAGTAACAAGCCTCTCTGGGTGCCTAAATATTTACCACCATGTACCAGTTAGTAATTAGTTACATTGGTGTTTTTGGGCTCCTCAATAAAACCACACTTTTTCTTTCTTTGTGAACCTGAGGGGAAGAGGAGTCCATTCTTCACTGAAATCAAAAGTGGAATTCATACCCACCTAAAAACCTCCACCAAAATCCACCACCACTAGGGAAGCCTCCCTCAAAAGTAAATGTAAATGGCTGTCCCCCACCAAAGTTGAAACCACCCCTACCCTATCCCCCCATGTCTTCAACGTCTTCTCCTCTATCATATCTCGTTCGTTTTTCTTCATTGCTGAGAACCTCATATGCAACAGGCCGGCACCCAAGGATTTTGAGAGAAGAAAAATTTTAACTTTTTTGGTCTTTGTTTTTTGCCTAGATTCATATACATCCAACAATTTTAGGAAGAAATGGACATAGTTAAACAACATTCAATGAGGTCTATGGAAAATAATAAATGAGGATAGAGAAAAAAATATTATTAATTAGGAAAATAAGGTAGAGAGTAATAATCATTTAATGCTATTTTTTCAACCATTAGATTTATTAGAAATCTACGGTACAAAAAAGGTGTAACTCCTAAAGAGTTACACTAGGTGTAACTTGAACATATATATATATGATTATATATATGAAAATGCATCATATTTGGTATTGCATTTGGGGAAATGCATGAATTTGTTGATATGGATAAATGAGCATCTTTTATTTAATCTTTGATAAGGAAATCTTGGATTTATGGTATATTAGAAAATTTAAAGATGCTTATTTTGTCTTGTTACGTGGGAAATTGATAGAAGATCTTTTTGACAAGAGTGAAGTTGAAAACCTTATAAACTTTGTGGAAGTTAGATTATTTAAGGCTTTTCTGAAACTACCCGGATATGAACTATGTGTTTCAAAGTAATGTAACTTGTAAGTTTATGTGGTTTTAACACCATGCCATGTGTGATTTCCCGGTGATTACCCGATTTGGTTTTTGTGGTCTTTATGACAATGGAATCAAGTCTAGGTCAGCATCCTTTCACTTTGGATGACGCGTTCTTCCCTGCTGTCCATGGGGGAAGAGGATTCCTTGATTGTGTGTGGGTGAGGTTTGCTGCCCATGGGGTCAAGAGACCACATGAAAGAGAGGTCCTATTTGACGCGCTCTCTCTACTGCCCATGGGGGGAGAGAAAAACCTTGAGGTATGGGTGAGGCTGTTGTCCATGGGGCAAGAGTCTGCATACCAAAGAGGAAATTCATGCCAGTTGTGAATGGGTGGATCCCTTGATCGGTCTATGTGGTAGTGTGGTATATTTAAGATAAATTACCATATATTAGATTTTATGGCTTTGGAATTATATTATTAGTGCTCCCAGATTACAGTATATGGTTCAAGATATTTACTTTAAGGAACTTATATTTCATTATTAAATCATTCTTGTCATATTATTATTATTATAGTAGATGAAACTTGTATTTCCCCCACCCCCATTAAATATGCTACTTACTGGGCTCTGTCTCATTCCATTATTTCATAAACTTTTTAGAGTAGACAACAATTTTTGAGACAACTTTTTGGTGGCTAATAGTAGTTAGACTAATTACTGATGGAGGCTGAACTTTTGTAATAGAGATATTAGATGTTGTACATCTTAGAATAGGCTTGACTTATTCTTTTGTATATTATAGTGGTTGTGACTTTATTCCCACCGATGGGACAAGCTGTTGATATATAATTATTCATTTAGACCTCTATTCTTTTGTGACCAATGTTCCTTGTAACTTTTGCTTAGAGCTCTGACTTACCTTGAGAGTATATTCAATGGAATTATTATGATAACTCTTAATGTTGGTACTTGTTATGATTTTTGTGGATTGGTTTGTCAAAAAGGAAAAAATACAGGTACTTTGAGACAACTTTCTCATGCTTTGGACCCTTTGGGGTTTGGGGTGTGATAGAAATCTCCATTAAACAACAACAATTGCACAACAACCCAATAACACAACGCAATCAATGAAAACAGTAAAACAAAAGGTGAAAGCATAAGAAGAGGGCAAAAGGGTTTCTTTTAGACCACTATCAGATCGAAGAGGGTGTTCTCAAAAAGAAAATATCTCAAAAACAAGCTTGCCCCATAATTCAAACTATGCAAAGTTATTACAAGTAATAATTGTGCAACAATGGTGGCTCGGGTGCTATCACAGAAACAAGTTAGTAAAAATTAACGCAACTGTGTACCTAAACTAGTGAAACCAATCAATTCCAAAAATATTAACAGTAGCCTCAATTTGGAACAGTGGGACATCAGTCTGAACCTTAAGAAAAACAAATCACTTAATAGCAACATCAAGTATATTTTGTCAAAAAAAAAAAAAAGGAAGAGTATATATGCATAGCCAATTGGTTGCCAGTGCATTAACAACTTGATACTTGGCACAAATTTGGAGTGCAATTAGAATCTAACTAACAATGTCCCAGTGACAAGCGATGTATTTGAAAGACTTGTGATAGGTTGACACTTTATCATTTTATTAAAATGTTGTGAGAATACTATAGTGGTTGTAGAAGAACTCAAGGTTAATTATAGGATATGAACCAACAGCTTTGGTGAATTGACAAACATATTCATTTTACATAGAAATAATTAATATATAAACTACATGAATTTACCCGCTATAGTGTTGGTTGTAGGAAAACTTTTAAGTACTCTTGGATAACATGGCAATCCCTTCTCTCACATAAATGGTCAATCCCACCATGAATTTAATTAGTTCAGTCAACTAGCTTCTAGAGTTCATTGCTTTTCCCAGACTGGAAAAAGGCTTATGCTTCTAGTTAAATTATAAGCCCTATTAATCACCACATACAATTCACTCACTCGGTAATGCTAAAAATTAGAAATTCACCATGCAGGAGTCGTACAAGCTACAGACACAAGATTTTTGGAGTAGGACTTCTTTTAAATAAAAATGAATTTTAGTCTAAAATTGACATATTTACCAAATAAACATCAAATTAAATGCACTAGCTAGAGCAACATACAGGACAAACATATTTTAGGGTGAAGAAAAAACGTATTTAAGGCCTTATTTAGTGGGGCTTTCCCTTGTAGGCATGTCGACTTGTAAAAAATGGAAGCTACCTCCATCTCATTCAACAAACCAAGGTACTTCATGTTTTTGTCTTTAAGAAATGAAACAACTCATGCTTTTTAAGCAACTTTTAAGAAGCAAGCAGCCGAGCTTTTCATGTTTTTGGAAAGCTCCAGCACTCCTAAACTAGCCCTGAACAGTATGTCTCTCATCACATGCCATTTCAGGCAAAAAAACCATCCCTACATTACCTTCAAATAAAAATTTCCCAAACATTACTTTATTCTCAATCTTTTATTTATTTTTATTGAAAAAGAAAATAAACATATAGAGGGGTTACTTCAGACAAAAATGTCCTGGAAATGAAAGAGCAATAATTTCTTCATCCGCTTTATCATTTGCTAATTGATAATTTCTCTTGGTTGATGACAACAATGTAATAATTTTGTTTCCTTTCCCAATTTTCAACCACTAAAACAATGTCAATATTTTGTAGATATAATTGGAATAGAGATAAACTATCAAAAAAATATAACAACTTTGTAAGTTTAATATCTTTTTCCTTTCTTTAGGATTTGATAAAAAAAAAAAAAAAAAAAATTTTTTTTTTTTTTTTTTTTTTTTGGAAAGAGAGAGAGAGCAAGGAAAGATTTGAACATAAGATCTACACCAGCCCTAGGCACCATCGTCTAAGTCACAGCCCAAGAGCACAGATGTCATCAACATCTAGACAAGGAAAACATAGTGTATATGATATTTTAGGGCGAAGCAAGTAATATATATCCCCACCCCTATTCTAATTTAAAATCCACAGCAAAAGGCATCACTTAAAGGGACAACAAAATCATCCAATGCTCTTGCAAATGAATGCGAACTATGAAAAGAATGTGCCTAAACTCCATATAAATTAGATGCATCATATCCATATATCACAATTTGACTAGACTGATTTAGGCAATATCACATCAGCTCCAGGCAAGTCCACGCCATTATTTTACATTGGGTAGTGAACTGCCTCAAAAGTTACTTCTTTTACAAAAACCTGATTATCAATACAATTAAATAAGCACTCACATTGAACTGTGCATCTAAATCAGCTTGTCCTTCAATGATTCCAATAAGTTCTTTCATGCGTTCTGGGGGAGCTTTTTCTCCAAAAATACTCAAACTCTTTAAGAAGTCCATAAACATTCTGAATTCTGCTCCAGTTACATCTTCTAAACTCTGAAATGAAACTCAAATTATATTTTCATGCATCTTCTAGTAGAATAACAAGATCAAAACTGAGTTCATAATTCCAGAAGCTTTCAAATGGGAAAAGGAAAAATTGCATTGATAAAAGAAAGTAGTAAAACCAAGAAAACACCTTTTTTATCAAATCAGTTATATGCCTTTCCATTTCATCCTGAGGCTTCAAGAGTTCAGCTTTAATAGGAAAAACCTGCAGATGCAATTATTTCCCTTAATATTAAAAAGAGCTGCCAGGTAAAAATTGCAACAGGCATAACATGAACTGGTCTTCTTACCTTATCTCTTATAAAGCTCAGAACTTTCTCACGAATAGTTTCGTCTGAACTTGGTTCATCAACACAGCCAATGTGCTTAAATAAGCCCGTCAAAGAAGCTACATGAACAAGAAAATTCAATTCCATCAAGCATTAATACTATAAACATGCAAGTTATGATTTAGAAAGATGACAATAAAAATATTCACTGACTGATACATGTCACATTAAAGGGATATTGATATGAGATTTTCATCAAATTAAAAAATTAAGGAGCATTGAGCCACATGCATATCAATTCAAAGCAAACCTATCAGTACCAATTTGTATGCATTTTAATTTAGTATTCGTTCCTTCACACAAACAAGCTACTACAACAGACAAGCTTCTTCCCCCAACAAGATTTCACAGGTGACCATCCCAATGGGGCACATTAATGTATGCCTGATATTTCAAGATGCTGTTACTATTATAAAATAAAGTTTAAAATAACTGGGATGACATTTGAGGTAATTTGAGAAATTTCAATGCAACAAAATCAAACAAAAAATCACTTTTTGGTTCAAATGAAACTCGTGTCAGAAATGAAGATAGCAATCATGCCCCAATGATTTTATATTAACTTTTAACATTTTGATATTAACTTTATTACCATCCACTATTTCATTTTCTGTTGCAAAACAAACTGAAATTGGTAAAATGAGATATCATTTGAGCCCCGGTTATATTATATTAGTTTTTAGCAAGCTTTATCAGTTATTTATTTACAATCTACTATTTGATTTTATTATTTAACAATCCCATGGTCTCGAGTTCAAATCAAATATTGTAAACTCTTCTATTTATAGAGATCCATATCTATACACATGCCAGATATATAGAAACTAACTATAGTACCTCTTAACATTTGTGAATATTGTGAATATTGTGAATATAAAAATTACTTTAAACCCATGTCTTGCAAATAATTACGCATGAGTTTGCATGGGTACTCAACCTCCATTCAAGTCAATATTCCATTCCAACACAGCTTGTGATTACAAAATATACAAACCAGTACTCAGTAAAGCATATTCGTATCAACGCATTCCAGTTCATATAAAAGAATGAAAACTAGATGATCTTCCCACCTTACACAATGAAAGATATTATCTTCTATTCAAATTATGGTGAAAAACATTTTTTGGACACACTCCAAAAGGTAAATAATATTATACTTACTTACCCTCCCTGTTACCTAGTTTATGTATGCTGAATAATAAATGCATAAAACTTCTGCAGCAGAATCTAACAGGAAGAATAGTTTATATCCTAACTTCTGCATGACACAACATGCACTCAAATATAACATGCAAAGTACCTTTCACATCTTGCGTCAACAGTGACATTAGGGCTTTATGCACGGCATCACGCTCCACAAATTCCTCTAAAAGCATGAACAAAACCCAAAATCAGATTCAAATAATAACAAGCAGCGAAATACCAACAGAATAAGCCATGCAACCAAAAAAACGTAATTTACCAGATACAAGGAGTTGCCCAAGAATGTCTACTATCTTCGCGATATGTTCTGGTGTATCCTTGCAGAAAAGGGGAAGCCCCCTAATTGCTTGCACCCGAACCTGTCCAATAGACAAGCATTGATAAAGCAAATCTTTGAAATGAATCACAAAGCAGATTCACAAAGCCTATTTCTAGCTGTAACAGCATATAAGTGCATTACCAAGTTTTTAGCGAAAAGAATTATGGTTTTCTTACCTTATTTTTTAGGCCCTACTCAAACAGCATTTATCCAAGGTAGGAATATTGGTGAGAAAATTATTCTGGCCTAGGAAATGGTGAAAGACTATAACAGAAATTCAGGTACTTCCAAATGAATTATAAAAGTGGATCTTAGAAACACATATGACTCAGTTTCTTGGCGTTTTATGTTGAATTTCCTGGTTGCTATTGGTATACCAGATCAGTTTGTTACTTGGATTAAGGAGAACATCATAACTCCAAAGCATCATTTGCTTTGAATTGAGGTCAATGATTAGAGCTTTTAATGACAGAGAATTGCTGTCGGTAGATTCCTTGTTTGAATTTTGTATTCCAACATTCCAAGGAGAGAGCCCTGATCGAATGAATTAGATGCTGAATGGAAATGGCAGGATTGATGTTCGCTCCTTCAGCGTCACCTCTCCACACCACCAATGATACCACAACTGAATTTTAGATCCGTACCAACCTCACAACAAATAACTACAGAGCTAGCCCACACATATCTAATAAACTTCCATAGGCTTATTCCATAGACCCCTACCAACCTCCCAGCAGCAACCACCCCATGAGTTCCCAACATTTAGTTCTATAACCTTCCTCCAAAGAAAACCCTTATTCGCTAACACTGCAATAGCCATTTACCGAGTAAAATCTTGGATCAAAACCAAAAACTTCCTTAATCCAAAATCTCCAAATTGGATAGGACAGCAAACAAAATCCAATTAGATATCTATGAGCTCCTATTTTTTTCTGTAGGCTTACTACCAGGGATAGCAGCCCCTTAATTGATAATATTTTGGTGAGAATCAACTCATTACATAAACGGAAAATCATTTGTCATTTGAAGGGATACTTCAACCGATACAGACATCCAATGAGTGTTATATTGTTTTTGCCATTCAGGTCTATTGGACCAGAATTCATTCCTCCTACAAAAATAATCAAGTGGATTGAGAGCTTATTCAACAGGTTTCTGTGTAAAGGACTGATTCCTCAGCTTCTAGTGCTAAGCTTTTTGGGAAAATGTCTACTTACCTAAGGAAGAATAGATGGAAGTGATGAACCAAATAGGGAATCTTTTTTCCAAGGCAAGGTCTATTGGGGTGGCCATGAATCAAGGAACTGTCTGTGTATAACTCTACTATTCGTTATGAGGTTGGTGATGGCTCAGGGTAGAAACCAAGCATGGGGTTGGAGAAAGATTGTGAAGCTAAGGGTAGAAACCAAGCCTTTGAATAAGCACATGGTGGGGAAGGAAGACTCTATTTTCCAATGAATAGACAACTGGCATCCCAAGGACGTTTTGTATGAAAAATTTAGTCACAGAACCATGTATGACTTTTTTTTTTTGGGGGATAAGTAACGAGAAAATGTTATTGAAAGAAAAAGGATTACAACGTTCCAACACATCTAAGTGGAACAGGGGATAGAAAGAAAAACAGCACTCCAATCAAATAAAGAACGAAAGAAAAAGGATTTTTGGAGGAATGACCATTCGCATCCCTCAAAAATCCTAGCATTCCGTTCCCTCCAAAGGCAACACATGATGCTTGCAGAACAGCCCTCCAAAAAGCTATGTTATGATGTCTGCCGAAGGCATCCTGCCATGCAACAAACATATCGGTGACCCTCAGTGGCATAAGCTATTTGAGTCCAAACAAGCAACACCCATCGTCCACAGCACAGGCTATTGGGCTATGGAGAAGAAGATGATCTTCTGATTCCCCACTCCTTTTACACATACAGCACCAATCCAACACAAAAATATCCCTCTTCCGGAGGTTGTCTATAGTTAAAATCTTCCATAAGGCAGCTGTCCAAGTGAAGAAGGCAACCCTAGGAGGGACCTTTGAACACCACACTGCCTTCCAAGGGAACACCATATCATTAGACAACAATTGGGCATGATAATATCCTGGCACCTCAAAACCTCGATTCCTGGCTGATTTCCAACAAAGATTATCAAACCCCGCACCTCTCACAGGCCCGGAATAGATTAGTTCCATAAAACTAACTAACAATTCCAATTCCCAATCTTGTACAGGTCTAGAGAAGCAGACATCCCAACGAATCACCCCATTAGAGAGTTGCATAGCCTTATTAACCTCTGCTACAGGAGTCTTTATCACATCTGATACTATATAACTCCAGGAAAGCCATTTTAAGTGGCAAATTACACACCACAAGTCTTTCTAGAACTTCACTCTAGTACCACCCCACACGTCAAGCTATAGAAACTGAGAAATGGTTGACCATTCCCTTCTTATGGATTTCCAAAGACTAACACCGTAAGTACCCGGCACATCTTTAGAGCACCATCCTCCCTATCATTCCCATATCGCCTCTATAACTCTCCTCCAAAGCAACTCCCTCTCACTCCCATATCTCATTTCCCTAAGAATTCTAGATTGAATCGTGTATGACTCTGCTAGCAAGTCGAAGTGTTTTGCAGGATGGGAAAAGGAGTTAGGGACTAGCTCTAGCCAGCTTAGAGGACCACGCCGTTAGCAATGCTGCAATCCAAGCAATTGGGTTCCAAGTTCAGATAGGGGTAGTAGATGAAGTGCAATGGCTACCTTCACCTTCAAACTAATTGACTTCCAGATCAACCTGAGATCATATTAGAACCAGACAGCAGAGGGTTTGGTTCAATGGTGAAATTTCTTGGTTGAATGCTAAATAGATTCAAGTTTTCTTTCCCCAGATGAGTACGGGTGGAATTGCTGAAACTTTTTTTGTGTAAGAAGCAACTGATTGGTTGGGATGAAATAACTTGGGGTGTATAGTATCTGAAAGGGAAACTTTTGAAGACTACAATTACTAAACTCGTTTTCGCTGCAGTTGTTTACCAGCTATGGATGAAATTAGATTCATAATAAGTAGCAGCGCAAATATTTAGGGCTCCATTCAAAGTAGCGTGTTATGTGCTTTGCGTAGCACACCTCTGTCTATTCATAGTTAAGCTTTGTTGTTGCTATTGTTAATTGCAGCCATCTTTTCAATAAAGGTTACTCATTTATTGAAAAAAGAATCACAAAGCATCATTTCCAACCATTAAAGAAAAACAATAAACCATTTCGATGCACTAGGAAGAATATTCAAAATTAACTATCCAAGGTCTAGGCCAACAAATTCCATGAAATGACCAATACTCCCAAAAGCTTAAACTGTTAGGAAATGGTGAATTTAATAATATAACTAAAAAAAAAACGCGTGAAAAATGACTAACCCCGAGCTCTTCTGCTTCGATCAAATCGAGATGGGTGTCGATGGCGGAGCCGGAGAGAGAAGGAAAGAACTTGAAGAACCTGGGGATGAACTGAGCGGCCAATTGCTTGGCCTTGATGCTCGACTTGGCCATGTCGATAATCCCTTGATAGTCCTTCAAATTCTGCAATAAAAAAAAAAAAATTAACCCTCATAAAAAGGTTCTAGAAAACCCTAGAAACCAAAAACAAACCAAAAAAAAGAAGAAGAAGAGAAAAGGAAGGAGATTGGGAAATTAGGGTAGGGGACCTGTGATTTGTCGGTGGCCTCGTTGAGACGCTCGACGTACTTGTAGAGTTCCTCGATGTGTTTCGAGTCATCAGCGGCGGACAAGGGGTCGCTCATTTTGCGGAATCTAGCTGATGAGTCTAATTTGACAAACAAAACAAACCAAACAAAAACAGTTATTTATATATGTATATAAGTGGGAGATTGGGTTTAATTGTTAAAGAGGGTTTTGAGGATTTGAGAAGTGCTTACAAAATTGGTGGGGTTAGTGTGGAAATGGGGACTGGATTTTGGAAGGAGAGGAAATTGTATAGAGGTGAGAATGGATAGAGTTAATAAATAAGAAGAAGAAGAAGAAGAAAGGGTTTGGGATTTTTGGATTTTGCGACGAAAGTGAGAGAGAAAGAGAGTAGGAAGAAGAGGACTGACTGTGGACGAGACGAGCAAGGGACTTTAAGCTTTGCGTCAGCCTTCTAGTGGCTTTCTTATCTGCTCTCTCTTACCATACGGCGTCGTTTTCTTACCACGTCATACACTCACACAATTGCACTTGCTCTACCCCTATTATTTTCTTTTTTTTATTTGAAAAGGCGACCTTTTGTCTTTAACCTAACCAAAAAAAGTATATAAAATTTTGAACTAAAGACAATTAAATTCACTGCAATATGTGTTTGATTTTATTTGGAGAATCATATGTAATGCATTTAAGGTTTTGTAACTAAGTTTTAATTTTAAAGTTATATTTTGATGTAACAAATAAAACCCTGTGTCCCATCAAAAAATCAAAATGAAAAATAAAACCTTATGATTTTAAAACTAACATAGGTTGGGAATTATTGACTCAATCTGTCCTCTTTGCAATGAGGGTAGAGAAACAATAGCACACTTATTCTTTAGTTGCATGATGGTTAGGGACATTTTGGTTTGGTTGTAAGCTTGTAGCTAGAGCTTGAGAGTTTACACCCTCAACATCACATTTTTAGTAGTGCAAATATTATTAAATTGGTTCTAAACCCTCTGGACCAACTAAATAAAGGTAATATCCATTCATTTACAAGCCCCTCCTATGCTTTCTACTTTTTGTATATTTTGCCTTATTTGGGAGGGAACTCCAATGCTTTCTACCTTTTGTAATTAACATTAAAAACATTAGAATGGTAGCTTTCTACTTTTTGTATATTTTGCCTTATTTGGGATTTCTTCCCTCCTTTTTCTTTGTCGAGCGGGATAGAGTATCCAAGTGTTTTCCTAAAACCTTGACTGAACTAGGCACAATCTCCATGCGTATTTGCGTTTGCTTAAGAACAAATGAGATCGTTGAATCTTTGCTCCAATAACATAATATTCAAATAAGAAATCCAGTCGATGTTCAATTGAAATTTTATAACAATGAGTAGATGACAGATTATTGATTGATACAACGTCACTTTAAAGCACAAGAAGTATGGGCCGCTAAAACAAGGTCAAACGTAGAATACATATTGCTTTGAACTACTATTTTGGATGTATAACGTGAAAATGTCCGAAATCTTTGCCTTCTATTTGTTCTAAAAATGCAACGTATTATTTCCCAGAACCAAAAAAGGGAAAACAAAATGAATTCCGTAGTGTCTAAAACAGTAGTTATTCCAGTTTGGAAAAAAAAAAAAAAAAAAAAAAACTAACAATCAGAATTTTCAGCACTCATTAACATGAAATGAACTACAGAGTCTACACCACATCTTCCATTCAGTTGCTCAATATGCTACACTTTGACCAGATTCCGACACAATTTAAGTAATCTCAATTCCTATGCTGACTAATAAATCCTTGTCTTCTATCATCATATTAGCCAAGTTCCATTCCTTTGGCAGATCACAGAATAGGCATGTCTAATGCTTGCAACACATCCTTGATCTCAAAATCATGTGTTTCTTTGTTGAACCGTTCAACCAGCTTGTACCTCACATCATTCAAATAAAAAGATTGAGTGGTTTCCAACAGCCATTTTGCCTCTGTGTCACTAATCTTGCTTGTGAACACAACATCACCACGGATTAGCACCAAGTCCTTGCTTTCTGCAAATTCATTGTAATAAGAAACAGTAAAGTAAGGAGCTGATTGAGTTCCTCTTGCCTTGTAATCTTCAAGACCAGTGAAAAGTATGTGCGGCATCTGCACTGCAAGAAAAATTCAAATAAGCATTTTAACCATAACAAATACACTGAAGATCATCTTTGTTACTGATAATAAATTTTAGTGAGCTGTAAAAAGTTCGTTGCATGAAAAAGCACATCTATAGCCGTGGATGACTCATATGCTGCTCCGTGTCCCGTATTGAAATATTGCTTTTGTAAGAGTGTAAAAACATATAACATTCTTAAAAATCTTTTAAAAGCACTAGCTAAAACAGCCTTTTACAAGATATTAAACGTATTGTTTCAAATAGTATTCCTACCAGCCTACCAGGTTAACATAACACTAACAGGTTACCATAACCCTAACAGGTTACTTGAAATAGATTTTCTATAACAAAATTGTATAAAGAGAATAAAGAACTGGGGCTCAACCATTTCAGGAAATAGACCAATCTAGTTTGGGAAAGAACTTTTGAAACAGGATAGTAATGTTGAACGACCTTGTCAATTTAACTTTTTATTCTTTAATTGAATTAATTAGAAACATATCTCAGGGTATAAATTAGAATACTAGTAAGGCAAATGAAAAGCCTTGTCAATTGAAGACCTGAATAACAGGGCACTAGTCAATTGCAACAGGCACTTGCAGTACTCATAAGGACAAAGAAGATGAACTTAATTATTATGGAAAGTCTACTAAGGACCACAATAATTTTAAGTATAAAAAAAGGGTAAATTCAGTCCAATAGGATTCCTCCAAGAAGGAGAATACCAAGTCAAATATAGTGTCCATTTAGATCACGTCTGCACGTCTGCGTTTCTGCGTTTTTGCCTCTTTTTTTTTTCTTTTTTTTTTTTTTTGACCAGCGCCTCTTGCACCATTCATGGGACATGTACAGTGCATTAAGGCAAAACTACAATGTTTTCAGCAATGAACATTAACCCAAAAATTTTTTTTTTATTGTTTTCAGCAATAAATTTTCAGTTTTCAGCAAAATAAGCGATATCCAAACACATACATAAACTTCATTTAGCAGTTTAATATGTGTTGCTTACAGAAATGAATGTATTCTTCAATTTTTATTTATGTATTATGCCAAGAGCCTTTTGGCTCAATTGGTTGGCACCTCCTGATGTCTATGACATCCACAGCTTAAACCCCCCTCCCCAACTATCAAATTATCAAAAAAAAATCTTATTTATGTATTATAATTTTTCCTTAATCCCTAATCCCTGTCAGAATATTACTGTGCATACAACATTATCAAAAAAATATCTTATTTATGTATTATACTTTTTCCTTAATGCCTAAATCCCTATCAAGATATTAGTGTGCATACAACAGCAATAGTAGGAGAAGAATGAATTGACCATCAAATATTTTAGATTTTATTCCATTGGTTACTATTGAATGATGTAAACCCTCAAATAGATGCTTTGTATTTTTGAGTGATTCAAAGTAGATGGTTGAGTATATACCCATTACATTGATTCCAAAATCTATTGTAATTCCTTCTATATAACAATTTTTATTATTATTCTTTTAATAAGTATATAACAATTTTTATTAATAAAAAAAGACTGTGTCTCCAAAACTATTTGGTGCGGACATAAGATACAAGCCCCCAATTACACGCACGTATAGGAGAAAGAAGATGGCCCAACCTGTGGCCTTATGGCTAGGGCCTCTTAGTCATTGGGCTTGAGTTTCAGCAAGCCCAAATATTTAATAATTAGGGTTTCTTTAGGGTTTCTTTATGTTAGCTATTTAAACACTTTTTGGGATTATTGTAATACAGTTTTGATGATTATTAAAAAAAACGTGTGTTTTCTTTTACTGGTGCCGACTCCAGTTTGCTTGGTGCTGACTCCAAGCAACCCCTAGGTGCTGACTCTTAGGGGTTTATCTCTTATTCTATTGTTTTTGTGGTTGTCCTACGTCAGTTTTGGTATCAGAGCAAACTTCCGATCCATTCAATACAACCGTAGACAACCACGTGAAAGCCAAACTGTCAAAAGAGCAAACCAGCCAAGGATGACATTACCTTTCAAGTATTTGCCTCATGAAATCTTGAACAAGCCCCAACCAGCCCCTGCAATCCGCGTATATCCCGCAGCCCCACACGAGTTTTTCATCCCCAAGCCAACAGAGAAGTCAATGACACCTCCCAAGCCGGTGCCCGCCTCTGATCATAGAACCCACACCCACAAACCCAAAAAATAAATAAATAAATAAAAAAGGAGAAACCCACGCCAAGACCCATCGGCAACTTCGCTCCACCACCGCGGAGATTGCCCATTAGCCACCAAAACCCCCAGATCAGCACCTGGACGCCGCCGACACCCTCATCACCGTCGACCACCGCCGCGGAGGACGTCAACCACCGCCGTGTCCCGTGCCGCTGCTGTCTCTCCTGTCTTCGCGCCGCCACGTTCGTCGGCCTACTCCTTGTCTTCGCGCCGCCGTGTCCAGATTTCCTTCCTTCTTCTCCATCGCCGAGCGGGTTATGGTGCTTCAGTTCGTGGTTCTCATTCTTGTTCTTTTTTTTTTCTCTGTTCTGTGAACTTTGTTTTTTAAGTTCTTTCTTTTGAACTTCCTTTAGTCCGTGTATCTTATTACTTTTGCAACCAACAAAAAAAAAAAACAAAAAAAAAAAAAAAATTGTTACTATGATAGCCCACTGCATGTATTGGGCTTTTTAATTATTCATGCACAGGTACACTTGTCCAAGTAAGATCCAGTCATTTGAGGAGCCAAGCACGTGACTATCAAGTGCAGTTAGTTGGCCACTGACCAGGGTACAACTCTTACTTTCTTTTTGGTGGATTCAACTTTGTCTCATTGAAAAATATTATCTTTATATTTTTTATGTGCATGTCCCACCATATCCCACTGGCCTACCCATTTTGTGCTTGAGTTCGCTATTTTATTATTTGTGCTTTCTTTCAGTACCCATTCAAAAAAAAAAAAAAAAACCAATTCTTTGAAATATCTGATTCTCTTTATTAATTTTGGAGCTTATTGGAAATTGACTTTTATTTGGGCTATCTTTCAATATTGTGAATACTGTCACTACTTGACTGCAATTTATTCCTGTGAGTCATTGATCCAATCCCTACATACACTATTGCTTGACCTTAATTTTACATTGAGAATTGGTTACTTGAGTTTTTGTGAATCTCAATTGCATTCATATATATAGTGTGCATGCATCTACGTAGTGGTCGCATCATGTCAAACTCTGACATCAATCCACTTCCGAGTCTAGAACCTCCTTAGAGGAAACCATAGCTGAACTAGCAAAAAATGTCCAAAATTTAATGGATAGGGTTGGACAAATTGAGGCATCTCAACGGGAGACCATTAACCATGAAGGAGATAATATGCTTAGGCAACATAACTTCGGTTACTTTAATAGGGCTCCAAACTTTGAACCTGATCACTATAATCACAATGGCCCTAGGGATTTTGATGATAGGATGTTTAAGGACAAGATAGATGCGCCCACCTTTGATGGCTGCCTAGACCTATGGGTTTTCACTGATTGGTTGCGTCAAATGGAGAAATTCTTTGACTATTACCATTGGGCTGAAAACAAGAAAGTGAGGTATGCTAGGATGAAGTTAATTGGTAGAGCTGACCTTTTTTGGGAACTCCGCTCTAACTCCCAAGCTAGCAGATTCTCAAAAAAAAAAAAAAAAAAAAAAAACTCCCAAGCTAGCTTTGTTCTTTGTGCTCCATGGCCAAGACTCTTTCTCCTCCAATTTTCGCCCATTCTCTTGCTTGCTCATCTCCACCAATCTCATTAACTTAAATTTGTGAATATGTACCAGCAATACATGAGAAGACGTAGAAAACGACACCATTTTGGTTGTGGTATTGCTTGCGGCGTTTATATATATATGTGTGTGTGTGTGGAGAGAATCCTATGGGATTTTCTTGTTGAGTGTGTATGGAATGAATTAGGGTACAATTATGGATGAAGAGTTATTATATCATGCAATTTCTCTTTCATTATTTGTACTTTTGTAAAATTATTAATTTCTTTTTATTTTTTTTTTAACTTTCTTATCGGACGGTTGATATTAAAAATTAACTTTTTAATTTCAACCGTTAAAAAGTAGTGCATAGTACACCTTTCAATCCTGCAATTACCGTTTCTTTTCCTCTTTTTTTTGGTTATGCTTACTATAAATTATCACGTAAAATTGAGTAGTCATTCAAGACAATGCAGTGAAGCAAAGTGACAAGACATAAAAGAAAGCAAAACGTGTGACGGTGGGGAAGAAAAAAAAAACAATTTTAAGGACAAATATATGGACCACGTAGTTAACTTGGTAGGTGTGAATGTGAAACGTTCAAACTTTTTAAGTATTATATGTGACTACTCATTATTTCTACTTTTGTAAAGTTAATAGCATTTTCAATAAATAAAAAAAAAAAAAAAAAGTTGATAGCATTCAAGATGACTTTTTAAGTATTATATGTGACTACCCAATCCTGTCAACAAAAGGCAAGAATTAAACTTTGAATCAAAATTTTATGAAGTATAGAGTCCAAAGAGTAAAGCATGATGTGATGAGTCTAAATTTTTGTCAACTTTTTTTGTTCTATTATATACTCCACAAATAAAAATATGTTACATGTCCATCTATTTTATTAAATGCTAAATTTATGTATTCTATTATTTCTATTTTCGAAAATAAATAAATAAATAACCTATTATATTTAAGTAATTGAAATAATAGAATGCATAAATTTAGCATTTAATAAAATAGATAAATATGTGATACATTTTTATTTGTGGAGTATATAGTGTACAGAAAGAGTGAGATAAACGATTTAGACTCTGATGTGACTACTCAATTCTGTCAACAAAATCAAGTCTAAGGCTATAAAATGAATCAACGAAGAAGAAAAAAAAGCTTCTGTAGACCGAGCTAATTACCACTGTAAGGATGTGACTATACAATGACAATTAAAGGTTTGACATGAGAGAACACTTGCATTAGGGATATAAATACCTAGTCATTATATTAATTGAGAAAGGTGAAGAGAGGAAAAAGAAATGAAAGAGAACATAAAGAAACATGATTTTTTTAATTATTATTTGATAAAGTAATTTATATTATTTTAATAAGTTGTATATAAAAATAAAAATTGAGATGTTAAATGAGTTGTAAAATGAAATGGTAAAATAAATAAAGTAAGTTTTGATGTTAGATGAGATGTTGGTTAATAATTCTTTTAAAGAAAGTTTTTATGGAAAAAGAAAAAAAACAATTAAGAGGCTGTTTGATAATGTTGTTCCTAGTAACGTTGTTTATATTTTTTTAAAATACGTGTGAGTGAAAAAGTGTGTAATGTTATTTAAACACTGAAAACTATTGCTCAAAACACTTTACCAAACAACTATATTTTGACCATTTTTTTTTTATTTCTTATAAAAATAGTGTCAAAACTTTACTCCACACTAAAAAATATTATAATAGAATATATATAGATTTACAAGAGTATGCAGTCCATTGTTTCTATTTCGAAACCCTATGAAGTTATACCAATGCTAGAATAATAGGGCCGGACTACAGAGTAGGGGGCAAGTTGCCAAAATTATTTATCCTTAACTTTTTATCGTCATAGCATGTTTATCGTCAAAGCCTCCTTCAACAAAACATAAGGCAAAGAAGGGACGACAAGGTAAATTTTGAGTGTGAAGCGCGTTTATTGAGGGTTGGTGACTTCCGTCCTCATTCTTTTCACTTTCACATCTTCCATCCAAAGGATTCTGTATCCGGGATTCTCTGCTGATCTAGTACGTCGTCTCCCCTAAAATCAAACCCCCTAATCGCACAGCCAGCTACACCTATAAACCCAGGCTTTATCTCAAATCACCATAAATGCCTTCACTCCGCGTCTGGCGTTTGGCTTATATATGGAGCTCCCTTTGTTCTCCTCACCATCTTCATCATCCTCCTCCAACAAAGTTTTCCTGCATCTAAGGCCTCCAACGAAGTTCCTGCACAGGTAAGTGATTAATGTTTCTATTAAATTCAAGTTATTGAAATTTGTTCTTGGTTGCTTGTTGCTCTTGCTGTTCATATATGTGTAACTGTTAATCTTCACTCTGTGTTGCTCTGGGTTAGAACATTTTACCATTGTGGCTTAAGTATGTATGTTCATTAGATGACAGACACATTACGCAGCAAATGGCCTCCAGACTAAGAACAGCTGTTCATTTTAATATTATTAGAACAAAAACGTAAGAATAACCTTGTTAATGGGAGAATAAAGAAAGGCTGTGAGCCAAGTATCACCGCCGCGTTTAACCACTGAAGCGGAAAAACTATAGCTTCAAACAACTAAGAGGAAAACTGAAACGCTTCAAGCATCAATACAATTTGTTTTCCGAACTTATTGGCATAACCGGACTGGGATTCCCACCTAATACCAACTCTATGGCGTGGAGAATTGAAACGGAGGTGAGCTTCAAACGCCGTTCATTCTTTTAATTCGTCATGTAAACAATCCCGTGTCTCTAATCCCATGTATACCACATCTTGTCTGTTTCTAGTCGGACAGTAAGTACCACGAGTTTCGTAACAAGGGGCTTGACCACTGTGTGTTGCTAAGAGAGCTCTTCTCCACGGTTGCACAAACATTCTCTACACCTATAAACCCAGGCTTTATCTCAAATCACCATAAATGCCTTCACTCCGCGTCTGGCGTCTGGCTTATATATGGAGCTCCCTTTGTTCTCCTCACCATCTTCATTAACCTCCTCCAACAAAGTTTTCCTGCACCTAAGGTCTCCAACGAAGTTCCTGCACAGGTAAGTGATTAATGTTTCTGTTAAATTCAAGTTACTGAAATTTGTTCTTGGTTGCTTGTTACTCTTGCTGTTCATATATGTGTAACTGTTAATCTTCACTCTGTGTTGCTCTGGGTTAGAACATTTTACCATTGTGGCTTAAGTATGTATGTCCTATTAGATGACAGACACATTACGCAGCGAATGGCCTCCACACTTAGAACAACTGTTCATTTCAATATTATTAGAAGAAAAACGTAAGGATAACCTTGTTAATGGGAGAATAAAGAAAGGCTGTGAGCCAGGTATCACCGCCGCGTTTAACCACCGAAGCGGAAAAAACTATAGCTTCAAACAACTAAAAGGAAAACTGAAACGCTTCAAGCATCAATACAATTTGTTTTCCGAACTTATTGGCATAACCGACTGGGATTCCTTCCTAATACCAACTCTATGTCGTGGAGAATTGCAACGGAGGTGAGCTTCAAACGCCGTTTATTCTTTTAATTCGTCATGTAAACAATCTCGTGTCTCTAATCCCATTTATACCTAATCTTGTCTGTTTCTAGTCGGACCGTAAGTACCACGAGTTTCATAACAAGGGGCTCGACCACTGTGTGTTGCTAAGATAGCTCTTCTCCACGGTTGCACAAACATTCTCTACACCTATAAACCCAGGCTTTATCTCAAATCACCATAAATGCCTTTACTCCGCGTCTGGCATCTGGCTTATATATGGAGCTCCCTTTGTTCTCCTCACCATCTTTATCATCCTCCTCCAACAAAGTTTTCCTGCACCTAAGGTCTCCAACGAAGTTCCTGCACAGGTAAGTGATTAATGTTTCTGTTAAATTCAAGTTACTGAAATTTGTTCTTGGTTGCTTATTGCTCTTGCTGTTCATATATGTGTAACTGTTAATCTTCACTCTGTGTTGCTCTGGGTCAGAACATTTTACCATTGTGGCTTAAGTATGTATGTCCTATTAGATGACAGACACATTACACAGCGAATGGCCTCCACACTTAGAGCAGCTGTTCATTTTAATATTATTAGATGAAAAACGTAAGGATAACCTTGTTAATGGGAGAATAAAGAAAGACTGTGAGCCAGGTATCACCGTCGCGTTTAACCACCGAAGCGGAAAAAACTATAGCTTCAAACAACTAAGAGGAAAACAGAAACGCTTCAAGCATCAATACAATTTGTTTTCCGAACTTTTTGGCATAACCGGACTGGGATTCCCTCCTAATACCAACTCTATGACATGGAGAATTGCAACGGAGGTGAGCTTCAAACGCCGTTCATTCTTTTAATTCGTCATGTAAACAATCCCGTGTCTCTAATCCCATGTATACCACATCTTGTCTGTTTCTAGTCAGACAGTAAGTATCACGAGTGCCGTAACAAGGGGCTCGACCACTGTGTGTTGCTAAGAGAGCTCTTCTCCACGGTTGCACAAACATTCTCTACACCTATAAACCCAGGCTTTATCTCAAATCACCATAAATGCCTCCACTCCGCGTCTGGCGTTTGGCTTATATATGGAGCTCCCTTTGTTCTCCTCACCATCTTCATCATCCTCCTCCAACAAAGTTTTCCAGCACCTAAGGTCTCCAACGAAGTTCCTGCACAGATAAGTGATTAATGTTTCTGTTAAATTCAAGTTACTGAAATTTGTTCTTGGTTGCCTGTTGCTCTTGCTGTTCATATATGTGTAACTGTTAATCTTCACTCTGTGTTGCTCTGGGTTAGAACATTTTACCATTGTGGCTTAAGTATGTATGTCCTATTAGATGACAGACACATTACACAGCGAATGACCTCCACACTTAGAACAGCTGTTCATTTTAATATTATTTGAAGAAAAACAAAAGGATAACCTTGTTAATGGGAGAATAAAGAAAGGCTGTGAGCCAAGTATCACCGCCGCGTTTAACCACCGAAGCGGAAAAAACTATAGCTTTAAACAACTAAGAGGAAAACTGAAACGCTTCAAGCATCAATACAATTTGTTTTCCGAACTTGTTGGCATAACCGGACTGGGATTCCTTCCTAATACCAACTCTATGTCGTGGAGAATTGCAACGGAGGTGAGCTTCAAACGCCGTTTATTCATTTAATTCGTCATGTAAACAATCCCGTGTCTCTAATCCCATTTATACCTAATCTTGTCTGTTTCTAGTCGGACCGTAAGTACCACGAGTTTCATAACAAGGGGCTCGACCACTGTGTGTTGCTAAGAGAGCTCTTCTCCACGGTTGCACAAACATTCTCTACACCTATAAACCCAGGCTTTATCTCAAATCACCATAAATGCCTTCACTCCGCGTCTGGCATCTGGCTTATATATGGAGCTCCCTTTGTTCTCCTCACCATCTTCATCATCCTCCTCCAACAAAGTTTTCCTGCACCTAAGGTCTCCAACGAAGTTCCTGCACAGGTAAGTGATTAATGTTTCTGTTAAATTCAAGTTACTGAAATTTGTTCTTGGTTGCTTGTTGCTCTTGCTGTTCATATATGTGTAACTGTTAATCTTCACTCTGTGTTGCTCTGGGTTAGAACATTTTACCATTGTGGCTTAAGTATGTATGTCCTATTAGATGACAGACACATTACACAGCGAATGGCCTCCACACTTAGAGCAGCTGTTCATTTTAATATTATTAGATGAAAAATGTAAGGATAACCTTGTTAATGGGAGAATAAAGAAAGACTGTGAGCCAGGTATCACCGCCGCGTTTAACCACCGAAGCGGAAAAAACTATAGCTTCAAACAACTAAGAGGAAAACTGAAACGCTTCAAGCATCAATACAATTTGTTTTCCGTACTTATTGGCATAACCGAACAGGGATTCCTTCCTAATACCAACTCTATGGCGTGAAGAATTGCAACGGAGGTGAGCTTCAAACGCCGTTCATTCTTTTAATTTGTCATGTAAACAATCCCGTTTCTCTAATCCCATTTATACCACATCTTGTCTGTTTCTATTCGGACCGTAAGTACCACAAGTTTCGTAACAAGGGGCTCGACCACTGTGTGTTGCTAAGATAGCTCTTCTCCATGGTTGCTAAGATAGCTCTTCTCCATGGTTGCACAAACATTCTCTACACCTATAAACGCAGGCTTTATCTCAAATCACCATAAATGCATTCACTCTGCGTCTGGCGTCTGGCTTATATATGGAGCTCCCTTTGTTCTCCCCACCGTCTTCATCATCCTCCTCCAACAAAGTTTTCCTGCACCTAAGGTCTCCAACGAAGTTCCTGCACAGGTAAGTGATTAATGTTTCTGTTAAATTTAAGTTACTGAAATTTGTTCTTGGTTGCTTGTTGCTCTTGCTGTTCATATATGTGTAACTGTTAATCTTCACTCTGTGTTGCTCTGGGTTAGAACATTTTACCATTGTGGCTTAAGTATGTATGTCCGATTAGATGACAGACACATTACGCAGCGAATGGCCTCCACACTTAGAACAGCTGTTCATTTCAATATTATTAGAAGAAAAACGTAAGGATAACCTTGTTAATGGGAGAATAAAGAAAGGCCGTGAGCCAGGTATCACCGCCGCGTTTAACCACCGAAGCAGAAAAAACTATAGCTTCAAACAACTAAGAGGAAAACTGAAACGCTTCAAGCATCCATACAATTTGTTTTCCGAACTTATTGGCATAACCGGACTGGGATTCCCTCCTAATACCAACTCTATGGCGTGGAGAATTGCAACGGAGGTGAGCTTCAAACGCCGTTCATTCTTTTAATTCGTCATGTAAACAATCCCGTGTCTCTAATCCCATGTATACCACATCTTGTCTGTTTCTAGTCGGACAGTAAGTACCACGAGTTTCGTAACAAGGGGCTCGACCACTGTGTGTTGCTAAGAGAGCTCTTCTCCACGGTTGCACAAACATTCTCTACACCTATAAACCCAGGCTTTATCTCAAATCACCATAAATGCCTTCACTCCGCGTCTGGCGTCTGGCTTATATATGGAGCTCCCTTTGTTCTCCTCACCATCTTCATCATCCTCCTCCAACAAAGTTTTCCTGCACCTAAGGTCTCCAACGAAGTTCCTGCACAGGTAAGTGATTAATGTTTCTGTTAAATTCAAGTTACTGAAATTTGTTCTTGGTTGCTTGTTGCTCTTGCTGTTCATATATGTGTAACTGTTAATCTTCACTCTGTGTTGCTCTGGGTTAGAACATTTTACCATTGTGGCTTAAGTATGTATGTCCGATTAGATGACAGACACATTACGCAGCGAATGGCCTCCACACTTAGAACAGCTGTTCATTTCAATATTATTAGAAGAAAAACGTAAGGATAACCTTGTTAATGGGAGAATAAAGAAAGGCCGTGAGCCAGGTATCACCGCCGCGTTTAACCACCGAAGCAGAAAAAACTATAGCTTCAAACAACTAAGAGGAAAACTGAAACGCTTCAAGCATCCATACAATTTGTTTTCCGAACTTATTGGCATAACCGGACTGGGATTCCCTCCTAATACCAACTCTATGGCGTGGAGAATTGCAACGGAGGTGAGCTTCAAACGCCGTTCATTCTTTTAATTCGTCATGTAAACAATCCCGTGTCTTTAATCCCATGTATACCACATCTTGTCTGTTTCTAGTCGGACAGTAAGTACCACGAGTTTCGTAACAAGGGGCTCGACCACTGTGTGTTGCTAAGAGAGCTCTTCTCCACGGTTGCACAAACATTCTCTACACCTATAAACCCAGGCTTTATCTCAAATCACCATAAATGCCTTCACTCCGCCTCTGGCGTCTGGCTTATATATGGAGCTCCCTTTGTTCTCCTCACCATCTTCATCATCCTCCTCCAACAAAGTTTTCCTGCACCTAAGGTCTCCAACGAAGTTCCTGCACAGGTAAGTGATTAATGTTTCTGTTAAATTCAAGTTACTGAAATTTGTTCTTGGTTGCTTGTTGCTCTTGCTATTCATATATGTGTAATTTTTAATCTTCATTCTGTGTTGCTTTGGGTTAGAACATTTTACCATTGTGGCTTAAGTATGTATGTCCTATTAGATGACAGACACATTACGCAGCGAATGGCCTCCACACTTAGAACAGCTGTTCATTTTAATATTATTAGAAGAAAAACGTATGGATAACCTTGTTAATGGGAGAATAAAGAAAGGCTGTGAGCCAGGTATCATCGCTGCGTTTAACCACCGAAGCGGAAAAAACTATAGCTTCAAACAACTAAGAGGAAAACTGAAACGCTTCAAGCATCAATACAATTTGTTTTCCGAACTTATTGGCATAACCGGACTGGGATTCCCTCCTAATACCAACTCTATGGCGTGGAGAATTGCAACGGAGGTGAGCTTCAAATGCCGTTCATTCTTTTAATTCGTCATGTAAACAATCCCGTGTCTCTAATCCCATGTATACCACATCTTGTCTGTTTCTAGTCGGACAGTAAGTACCACGAGTTTCGTAACAAGGGGCTCGACCACTGTGTGTTGCTAAGAGAGCTCTTCTCCACGGTTGCATAAACATTCTCTACACCTATAAACCCAGGCTTTATGTCAAATCACCATAAATGCCTTCACTCCGCGTCTGGCGTCTGGCTTATATATGGAGCTCCCTTTGTTCTCCTCACCATCCTCATCATCCTTCTCCAACAAAGTTTTCCTGCACCTAAGGTCTCCAACGAAGTTCCTGCACAGGTAAGTGATTAATGTTTCTATTAAATTCAAGTTACTGAAATTTGTTCTTGGTTGCTTGGTTCTCTTGCTGTTCATATATGTGTAACTGTTAATCTTCACTCTGTGTTGCTCTGGGTTAGAACATTTTACCATTGTGGCTTAAGTATGTATGTTCATTAGATGACAGACACATTACGCAGCGAATGGCCTCCACACTTAGAACAGCTGTTCATTTTAATATTATTAGATGAAAAACGTAAGGATAACCTTGTTAATGGGAGAATAAAGAAAGGCTGTGAGCCAGGTATCACTGCCGCGTTTAACCACCGAAGCGGAAAAAACTATAGTTTCAAACAACTAAGAGGAAAACTGAAACGCTTCAAGCATCAATACAATTTGTTTTCCGAACTTATTGGCATAACCGGATTGGGATTCCCTCCTAATACCAACTCTATGGCGTGGAGAATTGCGACGGAGGTGAGCTTCAAACGCCGTTCATTCTTTTAATTCGTCATGTAAACAATCCCGTGTCTCTAATCCCATGTATACGACATCTTGTCTGTTTCTAATCGGACAGTAAGTACCACGAGTTTCATAACAAGGGGCTCGACCACTGTGTGTTGCTAAGAGAGCTTTCTCCACGGTTGCACAAACATTCTCTACTCCTATAAACCCAGGCTTTTTCTCAAATCACCATAAATGCCTTCACTCCGCGTTTGGTGTCTGGCTTATATATGGAGCTCCCTTTGTTCTCCTCACCATCTTCATCATCCTCCTCCAACAAAGTTTTCCTGCACCTAAGGTCTCCAACGAAGTTCCTGCACAGGTAAGTGATTAATGTTTCTGTTAAATTCAAGTTACTGAAATTTGTTCTTGGTTGCTTGTTGCTCTTGCTGTTCATATATGTGTAACTATTAATCTTCACTCTGTGTTGCTCTGGGTTATAACATTTTACCATTGTAGCTTAAGTATGTATGTCCTATTAGATGACAGACACATTACGCAGCGAATGGCCTCCACACTTAGAACAGCTGTTCATTTTATTATTATTAGAAGAAAAATGTAAGGATAATCTTGTTAATGGGAGAATAAAGAAAGGCTGTGAGCCAGGTATCGCCGCCGCGTTTAACCACCGAAACGGAAAAAACTATAGCTTCAAACAACTAAGAGGAAAACTGAAACGCTTCAAGCATCAATACAATTTGTTTTCCGAACTTGTTGGCATAACCGGACTGGGATTCCCTCCTAATACCAACTCTATGGCGTGGAGAATTGCAACTGAGGTGAGCTTCAAACGCCATTCATTCTTTTAATTCGTCATGTAAACAATCCCGTGTCTCTAATCCCATGTGTACCACATCTTGTCTGTTTCTAGTCGGACAGTAAGTACCACGAGTTTCGTAACAAGTGGCTCGACCACTGTGTGTTGCTAAGAGAGCTCTTCTCCATGGTTGCACAAACATTCTCTACATCCTCTGCCCTACACTTTGCAGATGATGTTCACGAGGAAGGCAGCAACCCAAGTGGGAACCAGCTAGCTGCCCAAAACACCTCTTCTGGGAAAAAGAGGAAAACTAAGTCCTTTGCCCCGACGGTCGAATCTGCACCACATTTTGACTCATCGATGATAGTGGCCACGAAAATGTTGCTCTCTATAGACGGTCTTGATTCAACAATCAAGTTCATGGCCTTTGAGGAATTACGGGATCCCGTATGGAGGCAAGCCTTCGTCACCATGGATGCACTCACACGATCGGAATGGATTCGAGTTCACTCTAGGGACAAAGGAAAAATTATGTTATTATATTTGAATATGTATGTTAATGACAGTACTATTTGTTATTTTGTCATGTTTATTTTATGTTATTATATTTGAATATGTATGTTAATGACAGTACTATTTGGTGTTTTGTTATGTTTATTACCTTTTCTTATTACAAATAGTATGTGTTGCTTACTTATTATTGTATAAAAAAACTTGTGACTTATCTTTTAATGCACTATATTTGCAAATTGTAAGCCCCTCCCCTTTTTCTTTTGTTCTTTATTTATTTCTTTGAAGTGTGGTGTTGGGTTTTTTTTGTTTGATTAGAAAGGTTTAGGATTGGTGGTTTACTGTTCCCAGCTATTATAGTATTCTGGGTTTTGAGCACCAAATCAAATTTTAGGGCTTTTGCTTAAAAGAAAGGAAAAAAATTGAAACTTGTTTGGTGCTTGTATTGACTCAGAATGTTACTTTTTGTATCTCATTGAAAGTGTAAGTTTTGGATTTGGGGTGGACAACTTAAGTGAATTTCTGTTTAAGGTGGAAAAAATGTATTCAAAATTGAGAATTTTGGCCAAAATTTTGTGTCGTTATTTTTCATTGTCTATGCTTATTAAGTTAGTAAATTTTTTGTAGAAATAGTTGGAAGTTTGAGATTCCTTTCTAGATAGCAGTTTAATGAAATGGTGGAGTTTTGGGAATATCCTAGTTTCTGTAGTTGTGTCTTTCTGCTACCTTTGCCTGTGATATCTAAATTCTTACCATATCTTTATAATAAACCTATCAAGTGAATGCACACATGATATAATCTTTCTAGTTGGTGATTTTTAAATTCCTTTATATGGATTTCGTTCTCTTAGATTCAATGCTGTTTGTTTCTGTAAAAGATAGTAGAGAATAACAAATGACCGAGGGTGGGATGGAGAGCTATAACTAATTGGAATAAATGAATTTACCAAGATAGAATAAGTAACCGATTTTATGCACTCCACCCATGTGGGATGAAAACCCATTTTTTCCATTATCTTCTTCAAGAACTCTTACTCCAGTCTGTTATAAGCCTTACTCATATCTAATTTCAGAGCCACATGTCCCAATTTGCCGTATGTCCCCATTTGATAAGTTGAAACCTCTTGTTGACAAAAAGGTTTCAAAATGTTTAAAATGAGTTTTACTTTTATCATTTTTTAAAAATTATTTTACAATCTATATTCACCATAATTTGAATAGAGGATAATATCTTTCATTGTGTAAAGTGGAAAATATCATCTAATTTGCATTTTTTTTTTTTTGATAAGTAATTTGCATTCTTTTATATGAATTGGAAAGCGTTGATACGAATATGCTTTTCTGTGTATTTTTTTTTTAACTAACATAGTGTGGATACTTATTTTGGACTGTAATTTCTGAACCTTGTCAAGACTATAAACAACTTGGAGGTTAGAGTGAATGAACTTGTAGAAGCTAGTGATTCCAAGGATAAGATGAGATGCACTTCTACAAGAAAAATGCCATGACTTATTGTGCAGCTTCCCATAACCAAGTTGTGGTATGTAATAACTGTTCCCTCCCTCCTCCTGTTTGGGATACTTGAAAGTTTGGATATTGATCTTTTGTCGGTTGAATTAAAGTTATTTTTTATCGAAGGAAAAAAATAAGTAACAAGTTCAGATAAATTTTACTAAGATTAACAACCCTTCTCATAATTTTAATAACATTAAAAACATCAGAATTGTAGCCTTTTACTTTTTGTATATTTTTCCTTATTTGGGATTTCTTCCCTCTTTTTTCTTTGTCGAGCAGATAGAGTATCCAAGTCTCCTCATAAAACCTTGACTGAACTAGGCAGAATCTCTATGCGTATTTGCATTTGCTTAAGAACAAATGAGATCGTTGAATCTTTGCTCCAATGACATGAGACTCAAATAAGAAATCCAGTCGATGTTCAACTGAGCTTTTATAACATCGAGTAGATGACAGATTATTGATTAATACAACATCACTTTAAAGCACAAGAATTATGGACCGCTAAAACACAGTCAAACGTAGAATACATATTGCTTTGAACTACTATTTTGAATGTATAACGTGAAAATGTCTTAAAACTTTGCCTTCTATTTGTTCTAAAAATGCAACATATTATTTCCCAAAACCAAAAAAGGGAAAACAAAATCAACTCTAGAATTCCGGAGTGTCTAAAATAGTAGTTATTCCATTTGGGAAAAAAAGGAAACTAACAATCAGAATTTTCAGCACACATTAACATGAAATGAACTACACAACTTCCATTCAGTTGCTCTATGCTACACTTTGACCAGATTCTGACGAGAACAATTCCTGATAATGTCTTTGTCGCAATTTAAGTAATCTCAATTCCTATGTTGACTAAATCCTTGTCTTCCACCATCATATTAGCCAAGTTTTATTCTTTTGGCAGATCACAGAATAGGCATGTCTAATGCTTGCAACAAATCCTTGAACTCAAAATTATGTGTTTCTTTGTTGAACCGTTCAACCAGCTTGTACCTCACATCATTCAAATAAAAAGATTGGGTCGTTTCCAACAGCCATTTTGCCTCTTTGTCACTAATCTTGCTTGTGAACACAACATCACCACGGATCAGCACCAAGTCCTTGCTTTCTGCAAATTCATTGTAATAAGATACAGTAAAGTAAGGAGCTGATTGAGTTCCTCTTGCCTTGTAATCTTCAAGACCAGTGAAAAGTATGTGCGGAATCTGCACTGCAAGAAAAGTTCCATTTTAACCATAGCAAATACACTGAAGATCATCTTTGTTACTGATAATAAGTTGTAGTGAGCTGTAAAAAGTTCATTACATGAAAAAGCACATCTATAGCCGTGGATGACTCATATGCTGCTCCCTGTCCCGTATTGAAATATTGCTTTTGTAAGAGTGTAAAAACATATAACATAAATCTTTTGAAAGCACTAGCTAAAATAGCCTTTTACAAGATATTAAATGTATTGTTTCAAGTAGTACTCCTACCAGGTTAACATAACCCTAACAGGTTACTTGAAATAGATTTTCTAGAACAAAATTGTAAAAAGAGAATAAAGAACTGGGGCTCAACCATTTCAGGAGATAGACCAATCTAGTTTGGGAAAGAACTTTTGAAACAGGATAGTAATGTTGAACAGTCTTGTCAATTTAAATTTTTACTCTTTAATTGAATTAATTAGAAACATATCTCAGGGTATACATTAGAATACTGGTAAGGCAGTTGAAAAGTCTTGTCAATTGAAGACCTGAATAACAGGGCACTAGGCAATTGCAACAGGAACTTGCAGTATTCATTAGTACAAAGAAGATGAATTTAGTTATTATAGAAAGTCTACTAAGGACCACAATAATTTGAAGAATAAAAAAAGGATAAATTCAGTCCAATAGGATTCCTCCAAGAAGGAGAATACCAAGTCAAATATAAACTTCATTTAGCAGTTTAATATGTGTTGCTTACAGAATGGAATGTATTCTTCAATTCTTATTTATGTATCATGCCAAGAGCCTTTTGGCTCAATTGGTTGGCACCTCCTGATGTCTATGACATCCATGGCTTAAACCAACACCCCCCCCCCCCTCTCCCCAACTATCAAATTATCAAAAAAAAAAAAATCTTATTTATGTAATGATGAGGGAGACACAAGAAGATTATTATTTAGTATTATTTATGTTTGCAAGCCCATTGTATTTTTATGTTTTAGGTCCTATTAGTTTATTGGGCTTTTAGTTATTGGGCTTTTAGTATTTTAATTTAGAAGTAAGGTTATTTTTGTAATAAGGCAATTAGGGTTTCCTAGCCAATTAGAACTAGGGTTTAGCAATCCTTTATAAGCAACTTATTGTACTCCTTGAAGAGATAGCTAATATTTTTGATGAATAAAAACAATGGCCGTTTGGTCTTTCTTTGGTCTGGTGCTGACTCCAGGTCTACCCTAGGTGCTGACTCCTAGTGGTTTTCCCGCTTGATGCTGACTCCAAGCAAGGCCTAGGTGCTGACTCCTAGGTCATATCCCTTTATTTTTCTGTTATTTCAGTTTTGTTCTGGTTGTCCTGCGTCACTATTTGTGTTATGATATCAACTGTAAATTGAAACACATTCAGCTCAAGCTTTAATAGATAATGCTTTTGTTTTGTTCTGCAACAAAGACCTTGCCAATGCATTTTTCTCCTTTGAACGTTCCATTGCATAGGCTTCAGCTAATGTGTAGAAAACATCAAAAAAAGAGAATAGATACTTTTAATATATTAATGATCATAAACAAACACAAGCTTGTTTGAGTTTGGTGGCAGCCTCTATTTGGGTTTGCACACTTGCATGTGTTACAGCTCCTAGTCAAATGTATACATGATTTGCTAGCAAATAAATACTATTACATTTCATAACTAAATAGACCAGTAAATTAGTAATTTGCACCAGCACAAAGGTAAAGGAAAATCTGATGATGTGATTAATTATCTTAATTAATATCCAGGGTTATATTTTATAAGAATTTCCAGGATTAGATTACTCCACCAACAAACGCTAAATGAAATTTGCTCAGCACATATACAAAGCTTAATAAAAACACCATATGTGATATAAAGCCAATAGTTAAAAACCAAACCTTGAGCAAACATTGTTGTGTAACCACTTCCTCTCCACAAAGGAATAACAAAATATCGGCTGCAAAAAAAAGACAGAAGTATGGATAGCAAAATATGGAGAGAAAATATGCATACGGTACAAACATCAATATCTTTTTTGTTTCCAATAAGTATTTAATAAAAGGTGCAAAGGGAAACAAGCATCATCTAAATGAATTACCAATCAGCTGCTCTTTGCTCCAACAAGTAATAAAGCTTTGCTTTCATAGATGCACCAATATGGCCTCTTCCCAAGTGATACTGACAAATGAAACTATAATTTTGGTTCAAAATAGTGAAGGAAATTCAATTCACTCATAAAGATTCTAGTTTCCATAGAAACCTTAACCTTCTCAAATATATAGTCCCAGGCTACAGATTCTCTAAACAATCATTGAAGAGGTTGATAGTACAAAAGAACTCCTCATATGCCAATTAGTTGTCCAAGGAAATTAAGCTCATTCCATAAACCGCATTCTAAAGTTTGGCCAACAAATTTAGAAAGGCCATAAACTTGGAATGGATCATGAAAATACACTTCATTTAGCAAAGGCCTGTCCTCTCACAAGAAGCAAAAAAGTTCTTGGGGTTTCACAAAATGCATATTATTATGACCAAAAATAAGGTAATTACATCAAAGAAGAGAGAGTAAACTGACAGCAGAAATCATTTATCACATTCTCTTAGAAAAACCCAAAGAAGCATACGCTAATTTAGATGGAAATCAACCCATGTAAAAAGCTACACCAAGTACAATCTTTTACTTCAATTTCCTTCACAATCAGATGCAGTTAATGTGGACACAGAATTTTCATGTTTCTTAGAAACAAAGAGCACAAGTCAATGAGCTGAAATTTTAAAATTCACCTAATTGAGTAAAACGTAGTTTTAGCTTCATCAATGAAATAACAATCACTAATTTACCACACTAAATGTTGATTACTCTGCAAAAAAATTTATTCAATTTAGTTTGTGGAAATAATTAAATATTTTTCATTCACTCAAGCAATAATATTTATATTAATCTTAACAATTTACATTACTCTCTTTTTAATGACACGTAATATAATTGAATCTATTTCTTCAAAGATTATAACACATAATGACTATTATACGTAGACCATAAAATAATCTCTTACAAAATATTTGAAAACGAACCTATAAGTAACATACCCACACATTGCATCAACTAGTTCATATATGCCTCTATGTTCTAACCTAAAACTTTAAAATTGGGTTCCTAAGACAAGGATCTAATGTGGTGATAAGGTGTAAAGTGAAAAAGATTTGAAGTAGACCCCATGCATTGAAATCACACCATTTTTCTCTTCACAAGGTTACTGATCAATTTAGTTGTTGACTATTTGAGTAAATGTGAAGTTGACCTTAACAGCATTCGTAATGGCAATTTGGATCACTCTTCCTTGCACACTGCCAATAAGATGGTCAAATAAAGAAAATCTACTCTAAGACAAGAAATGCATTTTTCAAATATCCGCCTTCCTTTCTTAAGGATCTTCCTTTGCCAGAGCAGCAACTGATCATTTTTGTTTCTCATTGGTACTATTCCAATTTTCCATACATGGAAAGAACTTGCGTCTTCTTTTATGTTTCAGTGCTATTAGCACAACATTTCAGTGCCTGCTTAACCGTATCTTTAATAAACTTAACAAATGAATATGCCCTTCTTGCTTTCAAGTCCCATATCTCATTTGAACCTGAAAATCCCTTGTCACATAACTGATCTACCACAACATACTTTTGCAACTGGATGGGAGTCACTTTTAGTGCTTGGTACCAAAGAGTCATAGCTTTGAATCTTCCTAACATCGGTCTAACTCACACCATTCCTCCTTACATTCTCTCATTCTTAGTTTCTATCAACTTCAATGGCAACAACTTTAGTGGCCCATTGCTTGATGAACCAAGTCATTTGCATAGATTAAAAAGCTCATTAATTTGCAGTACAGCAATTTTAGTGGATTTTTTCCAACATGGCTTGGAACGTTATCTAGGCCATGATACATACTTCTTGAAGACAATGGCTTCATAGGTAGAATCCCACCTTCCCTCTCCAACATCTCAAACCTTGAGACATTGAGTCTAAGCACTAATGACATATACCAGAGGAAATTTGTTATCTTCAGTACCTGAAGATAATATACCTGGATAATAAGCAGCTCGTGGATTCCATACCATCCACTATTTTCAATACCTCCTCATTGCAAAGCATCATTTCATAAATAACAGCTTAAATGGTAACCTTCCAATTGATATGTGCTATCACCTTCCATTTCTACAATGCCTTTACCTTTCTTTCAACAAATTAGCTGGACAGATTCCTTCCCATTTATACAAAGGCAGGAAGCTTCAAATTCTATTGCTTGTCTTCAAATAAGTTTACAGAGGCATACCAAGAGAAATTGACAACATTACCATGCTTGAGAGGTTGTCCCTTGGCCTAAATAATTTGGGGATTTGGGAACATAGCTATGTTTGAGGGTTAGTTGGAATGTGACAATCCTACTCATTTTTTGTTTTCCCATCAACATAATACTAAAAATTAATCTATGTTAGTTGCATCTTCTAAATTGTTCCATTTTAATTCTATATGTCTAATGTTTAGCTACTCTAAAGGTGAAATTCCTGAAGAGATTGGGAACCTACTCAGTTAGGAGATATTGAGATTACAAAATAATGAACTAACAGGATTTTTACCTTCTTCCATCTTCAACACATCTTCTGCGAAATATCTAATTCTCAGAAACAATGATCTATATGGTAGTCTCCCAACAGATATATGTTATCATCCTTCTGTATTCGAGGTACTTTATCTCACCAATAATAAATTTTCTGGAACCATACCTATAAAAATCGGGAATTGCACTTCGCTACAAAAGTTGGACCTTGGTGAAAACAACTTGACAGGTAACATTTTGCATTTCCTTTTGTTAGGAGTTCATATAATATCATGTTAAATTGGAAGTACTCTTGATATGTTTATAACAAGTCATTCAGCCAAAAAACAAAGTTTATAACAATTCAGTTTATAATTGAGGAAAATGCGCACATTCAACCTGCACCAATTATATGATTGTACCTGTAGGTAGTCTTGGTGCAATATGAGCCAAGATTGAGCCATTCAAGTAAAATTTTATCAGGCAGATTTATGAACCTCTGTTTTTGGATGTTAACCACTTTGGCAGGTAATATGCCAGAAAGGAAATTGGATTTCTTTCCAATTTAAGCAACTTGAAATTGAGCAACAACAAACTTACAGGCTACATGCCTCCGACCCTCTTTAGCATTTCAACAACAGAGTCCATTTCACTGGTATCAAATCACCTTTTGGGTAGTCTTCCTACAGACATAGCCAGGCATTTCACTTCCCAATCTTAGAGAAGTAAATTTAGGAGAAAATAAAGCTTGGTGGAAATCTTCGAAGTTTTATCACTAAAAATTCATAAGTTACACTTCTAAATATTAGGGGGCAACTTATTCACTGGTTATGTACCAAAGAACTTTGGTAATTAGGGACAACTCCAATTGCTCAAGTTGGAGTATAATAACTTGACTAGTGAACCTTTTCCAGAATCTAGCTTTATTGATTCTCTGGTGCTTTACCCAAATTTTCTCATTAAACAAACTGTTGTACCAGCCTCTACCATTTTCATTATTTCTTCCATTTCAATAGCTAAAAACTTAAAATTGCAGCTTTGAAGAAAAAAAAAATCCACTAAAAATTACATCTTCGAAATTCTTTTATCTTTTCCAATGTTTCCTAACCAACCAAATAGATCTATGACAATTTAACCTCAAGAGCCCAAAAAAAAAAAAATCCATCTACTTTCGCAAACTTTCTCACCAACCAAATAGAAACAGAGTGAAACAAAATAAAAAAAATCAGCTTCAAGATTCTAAGCAACCAAACAGAGCTATCAGCTAAGTACAAATAAATTACATTTACTTTCCCACACTTTCTCTATAACCAAACAGAAACAGAAATAACCGAGAACGTTCTGAGTGCGAGTGGCTCTGATAATAATCACATTCCTTTTGCAAGCAAGGTCAGCAAATATGCAGACAAATAAACATACACCTATAGTACCCATATTGATAGTAAATTTCATCTGCCAAGAATTCATCTCAAATTCAATTCGTTCTCACTTCTACAATTCCACAAAGCTAGTCAATCACACAAAGCGATCAAAGATATTCATGCAATCAACCAAACAAAACCCATTTAAAGAAAAAAACAAGAAAATCACATCAACTAAGATTCATAGGCAGAATAGAATAAAAAATTGAGAGTTTTTGTGAGACATTACATCATCCCAGGCGGAAGCAATGTCCTCAGGCGAGCGATCCTTCACTCTTTGAATATCCATAATAGAGTCCAACGGCTTGTGCTGTAATGGCGAGAACCCAGTGGCAAAGCTTGAAGTTCTACAAAAACCAAGCGAACCCCATCTCACGAAATCGCCAGGGATCACTCTCTGTTGCAGTTTTTGAAGATTTGGTTGCGAAGAGAAGGCGGTGAATGAATGTTTTGGGACAACATAGGCTGAGGAAACATGGCTCAGTGTCTTTGAAATTCTTGATGACAAACGTTGCAGCATTGTCAAAATGTAAAATTGATAAAAAGGACCAGAAGCTTTTGACTGTAGAGTATATATGGTTATACTTATAGCAAGGTTAGATGTACATTGTATAGAAACTTTAACTGTAGTGTACGTATATGGTTATACCAAGGTCAGATGTACATTGTAGTTTTATTGAAAATTTAATATAAAAAATAACTATATTTTACCCAAAATAATAAATAAATATAAAATTTATTTTTGGGAATATGAAAAAAAAAAAAAAAAAAATGGTAATTACACTCACCTCCCTTTGAGGAATGACACTCCACGTAAACCTAAAACAAAAAACAAAACAAAACAAAAAACAAAAAATATTTTCCCCCTTGACATTCATTTAACCAAAATATGAAATGTAATAAATATGGAGAGCAAAAAATAAAAAGTAATCTACTAGTTAGTAATTGTCATAGTTATTGCAACAAGTTTCAAAGATAAATAATTTAAAATGATTATTTCAAGGCCACTACCAATAATTAATGGTGAGTGTCATTCCTCCAAACTTTTGAGAAGGAGAATGTAATTACTCATTTTCCTTAAGGTAGAAGTTAGAGAGGAAAATGGGAGTTAGGGATGGCAATAAGGCGGACTGGGGCTGAAGGACGAGGTCTTCACCCCTGCCTTGTATGGTTCTTTTATCTTGCCCCATTCTCACTTCACCTGTATGACAAGAAAAATTTTCTTACCCCATTCTTGCCCCTTAAAGGGTCTCGTAAAGCCTCAACCCACCTTGTAAAACTCTATTTTTTGTTAATTTGTCCTACAACTATTACAATTTTTTAATAAAATATGTGTTTATTAATAAAAATATACTCGAAATTACAACTACATTTATCCCATCAAATCAAACTATTTTTTAGCAAAAACTGAGTAATATTATCCAAGTGTTTAGCAAGACAATATCATAGAAAAAAAATCTCATTAAAAAAAAAATCCCCAAAATAGAGCCAAAGAGCCACGTCAAGTAGAATAAAATAAACTAATATTAATATGTTAGTTTAAATAGTAGGGTTTTAGGATATAAAAAATTTACAATTATAATATTTATCAACGCAGAGGAAGGTGGGTCTTAAAAAACTAAACCCATTCCCACCTTGCCCCACTCCATGGTGCAGGGTTAAAATCTCACCTCATCCCCACCCCCACCACCTTTGCGGTGCGGGAAAAACCCGCACAAGGTGAAGCGGGGAGGGGTGGGTTAAGTGAGGCGAGACAAAATTTTCATCTCTAATGGACTGATGGGGTTCGATTTGGGATGTCCAATTCCATCTATCCCGTTAAAGCCAGAATGTGACGGGGAGGAATGGGTCATGGTGGGGCGGGTCAAATGTATTTTGACATCCTTAACATAGAGATGAAAGAGTTAAGAAGAGATGAAAGAGTTAAGGGGAGAGAATCTAGAGAGTGCAATTGAGAGAAAAATAAATTATTTTAGTGATTTGTAGTAGAATATGAAAAAAAAAAAAAAAAAAAAGAGTAAATGATAAGTATTAAAAAATTAAAAAATGATGTGCCAGATATGGTGATGAGGACAGTACAGCAACCCTCGTGCAAATGTCCCAAGCTGATTAGAATTGCAACTAATTCTAATAGATATTTGGCATGGATTTGGAACAGTATGTAATTAAGTCCATAATTATAAATTTGGTTCGACCATCAATACTCCAGAGCTTTGTGCCTCTGTAATTTTGGGCAAGACTCGTTTTTGCTGGAAGCAAAATTTAATATCCCTTAAACACTATTCCAATTGTAGGTGCACTTGTTCTAGTTCTTTGAAACCACACTTAAAAAAAAAAAAAAAAAAAAAAAAAAAA